>NC_056744.1:774428552-774728552 GCF_019279795.1 Protopterus annectens
AATGCCCCAATATTTTCTGAAACTGTAATCCACTCCCAATGTTGTCTGACTATCTCCTTAACATATTGTACAAATGGGGTATACATCAAAACACATACTCTATTATTTATTTCTCGTATCAAGGCTTTGTTATTTATATTATTACTATTATTGGCTGTGTTGAATTGTCTACCCAATATGGGTTGATATTTTGTACCCCAGTGTTTATAAACATATTTAACCACATCCTTCAACAAAGCCTGGGGATATCCTCTGTTTTCAAACATATTATATATGAGTTGTAACTCATTTTGCATAATTTCCCTAGTAGATGACATGCGGGCAGCCCTAATACACTGTCCTTTAAAAACATTTTTAAACACATATGATGGATGATTACTACTGAATTCAATATAATCATTGGAAAATGTAGTTTTCCTGTGAATTTTAGATGCAAAACCTCCATTACTATGACTAATAAAGGTGTCCAAATAAGCAATACCTTTGTCACTAGTGGTATATGTAAACTTGAGAAATTCAGTTGTTCCATTAATATAATCAACAAATGACCTAATAGTCCCTTTTGTACCCTTCCATAGAATGAATAAATCATCCAAATATCGGGTATATAAAGCTATGTCTATATATATATATATATATGTATATTTATTTAGAAATGTGAGCAATGATTGGTTGTTCACAACTACATTCTTTTTCTAAATCCAGCATTAAATGCAAGAGCATATTTAGATCTAAAACAATACCTAATAAAAAGAAATCCACGACTGTACGTACAAAAAAAGACATTGCCACCATGTTGTATACGTCAGTACACAGTAAAATTAAAGTTGAGGTGTTACATATTTTAAGAGAACATTCCACAGCCCCCCACCACACACACACACACACACACAGATATAAATGCTCCACAAAATAGAATAATACATAACAATTAAAAAAAAGAAGAATCAGAAAAACAACACTTAAAGGGACACTGGGAATATGCAAACATCTTAAAGAACTGAACGCATGCCACTCCTAACTCTTAAACAAATAAAGTGGAAGCACATGAACAAATTGTAATGTATCGAACAAGTGCTCATGTATACAGATATGGGCATGCAGAGTACATCAATAAGCTGTGAAGAAGAGATGGAAGGCAAAGTTCTGCAATAAGATTATATTATTTAATAAAAGTATATTTTTGTCATTGTATAACAGCATTATACAATGCTGAAGTATACGTAAGGCTGACTTTGTTTCGTCATCTTAGTGATCAAACTACATCAGCCACGGGTAAACCCTGGACTACCTATACCCAAACTATTACACATTGCTTAAATAAATATCAGAGCTGATGTTGCTTATAGAACTACAAATCTGGGGGAAGTGGTTCTAATTTAAAAAAAAATGAAATCAGTAGTTTGGGAAGAAGGAAGCATGGCCATGGATATGAATTCAGAAATGCACAAGTTTTAAAGTAAGACAGTAAACAAAATTCAACAATATTCTGCCCACATTGTGTCTTTCGGCTTTTCCCGGTTAGGGGTCGCCACAGCGGACCTCCGGTCTGCTAATGATTGGCAGTAGATTTTTACGTGCCGAGTTGCCGGCCCTGACACACAACCTTCAACGAAGATACGCCCATTCACGCATGTCTCCACACAGAAGGCGCTCTAGTTGAGAATCGAACAGGATAGCGTCTTACTGTGAGGCGACAACGCTACCGCAGCACCACCACTGCCCACATAAAGGACGAATATATTACTTCTGCTTAGTATAAGAAATGTAATACGTCTAAAATATATCAGCATAATATTTGTATTACATCAGAGACAGAAATTATACATCATTACCCATAAAAGTGATATTTTCTGTACATGAAAAGTATGCCAATACGCATAACAAATCCTTGTAACAGTAATATTAGTGGCCCTCACAAGTTTTAACTTCTTACACTTGGAATCACAACATACATCCTGCAAGTACAACACTATCCAAATATTACCTTCTGAAAATGTTATTAAGAAATGTTGAAAATGCTGTGACATTATGCAAAGATCCTTAATATTTATATTATGTACAGGATGCATATATATATGATTTATATTCAAGGTACAAAATCCAGTATATTTTCATTAACATATCAGCACTGAATTATTATCACATCAGAACTAAAAAAAAATGCACACAATTTTCCAAATACATTTTCTGACAGTGTAAATGTGCTACTTCTCCATATAAACACAGATGAAAAGGCACACAGAGTGAAGAAGGAAGAGTATGCCTGTCTTCATACCTAAAAATCACAAACTAAGCACAGTATATAGCCAAGTTTATGACTTACATCCTAAAATGTTACAAGAAATTGTTTCACAAATAGAATTCTATAGCAGTAGGGATCAGCGGACCTAAACAGTTGTTAAACTGCTCAGTTTTCTGACACTGACATCTAAACAAAATGGATGTCAAAGTGGTCCAATAGATTGCACTGACACCTCACAGGAAAAGGTTCTCTGGTTCAATTTTCAGCTGGAGTACCTTCTGTGTGGAATCTGCTTGTTCTCACTGTGCTGCGTAGGTTTCCTCCGGGTGCTCCAGTTTCCTTCCACATTCCATAGTCATGCAATAGGTGGACTGGATACTCTAAAATTGTTCATAGCTGTGATTGCGTGTGTGTGTGTGGGGGGGGGGGGGGCTATGGAAATACAATCTCAGCAGGGTTAGCCACCCAGCAGTGTGAACCTTGGCTCAACAGGATTATCACTTTTGAAGTGACACCCCGACCCAATGTGTAAAAATGGGATAAAGGGGGTTGTGAATTGATGGATGGAGGGATGTATCCTGGCATGAAAACTCACCAAATGTCATATTCACATATGTACTGTGTTGGAATTAATTCAGAAACAAAAATAATATTTATTTTTGATAACAGCTACATTGTTCTCATTTTGTATCTTGGCAAAAAAGTGAGCAAAAAAATCACACACTCATACATAAGATGGACTCAGTTCCTTTGCCTTTAAAGCTAAAAGGCATATACAACAGCTTTTACCCCAAATGTCTTCTGCTGAACTCTACTGCTCTTTTGATAATCCCAAACATTCTGAGAGGTAGCTGTCTCTAAAAATGTCCTATGTACCTGAAGAAGGTCTCCTCTTAAATATATATACGAGACGTTGCGCAAGTATATCTTAATATTTCATAATAACTTAAATTTTCACATCCATGGATGCCTTTACTGTATTTCTGTTGTACTCTCTTCAACTAGATCACATTTGCTTTCTTATAAGGTTTTCACATTATTACTTAATATTCTAGTTAGGGTCTACTGTGACTTACAAACAATGATTTCATCATTAATGACTTCCAAGACTTGTGCATCATCAGGCAGCAAAGGTACACTATGGGAAGTATCACTAGTGCAGGCAGTAGTACAATGGGCTTTGCAGTGTTAATGTAAAAACACAGTGTGCAGATGACCTTCTAGGCCAGTAATGGGCAGGGGATAAACATGGTCGCACTGACAGTGGATGATAGCTCAATGCATTATGGCGGTGATTCAGAGATGACTGCCTCATTATCATAATCACTGCTCTATGAGGCACACTGTAGCACTACAAAAAATAAATAAATAAAAAATGTTGTCACCATTTTGTTAGATACTGTGTTAAGACAGGCAAGTCAAGAAAACAAATTCAGTGTATAACAGCTTATACAGTGATGCAGTCATAATCAGAGAAGACTTGACAAGTGGTAATGTAACCCAGGACTACAGTGAACACACACATGGGTGCATGGAAGCAACAAGGAGAGATAAACAGCAGATTATGCAAGGTAACACAGCACTGCTGAATGTCTCACCCTGAGAGAACAGAGAGCATGTGGGCATGAAAGGTTACTGCACAGCTGTGTGTTTGTGTGTGTGTGTGGGGGGGGGGGGTGCTCATCTGATAGCATGGTCACATGCATAAAGACTGGAGAGGCCCAAAATGAAAATTAAAGGCTGTACAGAAAACTAGTTAGCTAAATGGGAAATATGCAGGTTGCGTTTACTGATAGAAGGGGATTCACGTTTAACAGATTTATATACCAGTTTTATTTTTGCTATATGGGAAGTAGACAAGTATGCAAATTAGCAGAACAAACCCAAGATTTAGGTTAGACAATGCCTTTTCTGGTAATGTAGTAACCATTTAAAAGGGTTATCTGCCCCGATGAAGAAAGTGCATTTTCTGTTTGTTTCTTTAAAACAAAATATATACACTTAGTTGCTTGGTTCTTGTGTGTGTTTGAGGGAATAGAAGGATTTATCATGTTAGGAAAAGTGCTACAGTCTATAAAGTGGCCAGTAAAAAAGACTGAAGTACTTTTATATGGAGTAATGAAATGCCAGTCACTGAATGTGATTGCAATTCTGGGGAGAGTTATTAATCAAAAAATGTCTTGTAGAGATAAAGGTAAAGTGGAATATATATGCAAGTGGCTGCATTCTCTTTATTAATGTGGAATGTGAATGACCTTGTAGTTACACTTGCCAGAATACCAGGGGCAGTGGAAGAGGGATTCCTACAGTAACCGAGGACAAAAAGATAGAAATGGGAGGATTGTGACAGTCAGGAGCTACTAATCTGAAAATATAATTAACACAGTGAATACACATGTCCTGTCCAAGGCTGCAGTTTTGGAGCGAGAAAAATGCTAAGGGAAATATGTTTTCAGCAAGGGATCCTAATTACAGAGGGAGAATGGAATATGTCCTATAATTATGAGGACATATCATAGGGCACATGAAGGGAGGCACAATAATGTGGCAAGACTGCTGCACTGGGGATTGTGCAAACATTATAATACTGAAGTAGCTGAAAAACATTGCACACATTAGCTACAAAGCATTATAAAAAACAATGAAGTTTATAAAAAACAGATGCGAGAAAACCAGATATAGAAGTCCTTGCAAAGTAGACAAAAGTAGCAGTGGTTATTGAAATTGCTACATCCATTCACTACAGTGTCTTATGTAGAGAGAGACACAAAGTTATAAAATACCAGGATTTACAGGCATAAATGAAGGCAATGTGGAATAAGGATATCCAGACAGTTCCTACAGTAGTAGGAGCTAAAGACTTTGACTTAGAAATGGCGTCCATTCCCGTCATGGTATTAGAAACCCAAAAATGTTGGAAGAATAAATAAATAAATAATGGGAGGCCATTAATATAAAGGGAAGATTTTTAAGGAAATAAATTAAAGCATTTGGGATGGAGATGTAAAAGTAGCCTTAGAAACCCAAGTGGAATTTAGTTATCATTCCCACAGGTACAAGAACTGAGGGGAAACTGCAAAAATAGTATATAATGCAAAGCATACTCATCTGCTTGAGGGAATACAGGTATGTCTAATTACAATGTCTGATCATGAACCTAAAGATGTTAGGGTAAGAGATTAACTAGTGGAAAAAGATATGGGCACTGGCACTTCAGAGTTGGGGTTGAAATAAAGGAGAGAGAAATAAGGGGAAATTGTGAAAGAAAATAACATAAAGAAATGGCAAAGATTAAAATGTTGTAGAAAAACTTGGAGAATGTCAATGATGAAGAAAGGGAGCAACTGAGAGGTGTGAGGGACAGTATCAGAGAATATGTGGATAATATGCATGCACGTAGAAAACAGGGACTGGGGCAGTTAAATGCTTGACAAATGCCCAAGAGTACAACAATTTTTAGCACAAAGGTTAAACAAGCAGAAGTAGAGAACACTAGTAAAGATGAGAGATGCAAAGTACTGGGAAATTATGAAAGATCCTGTAGGAATTAGGGAAATATTATGGATGTCAACACAAAGCAGACAAATTGGGCGATCAAGATATGAATTTGTTGGAGAAGTTCACTGGAAATCTAGGCATGTCAAAAGTGGGGAGGAGTTAAAAAATGTTAATTGTAAATAAGGAGGAGAATGAAATAAAACTGTGATAAGCAATCAGGCTACAGGTAAGTCATCAGGGAGAGATGGAATGCCCACAGAATCTGAAAGCTGGTCCCACAGAATCTGAAAGCTGGGAGATGGAGATTTTAATAAGCATATGAAAGAAATTATTCAATAATGGCTTGAAAGGAAGGAGATAACCACATCCTAGAAGAAAGTGATTAGTGTTATTTTTACCTAGGGGAAAGATCCTGCATATCTTACATAATACAGACTGATTTAAATATTAAATAATAACTACAAAGTATCTGTTTATATTAGCAAAAAGGTTAGCAATAGTGTTGCCAAAACTGATGGACCTAAATCAGAATAAATTTGTAGATGGGAGGGGGGTCAGACATATGACTACAATGGTTCAGAATAATGCAGAGAACAAAAATATTACCATTATTACTAGCACGACTGAATGCAGGAAAAGCATTTGATAGGGTAAGGTAGGAATAACTGCATAAGGTAATGCATTCATTTGCATTTTGTATTGAAATAAATGAATTAATAGGAAAGATACACACACACACCTATATATATATATATATATATGTATATATATATATGTATATGTGTGTGTGTGTGTGTGTATAAAAATATATATATATATATATATACATACATATATATATATATATATATATATATATACATACATATATATATATATATATATATATATATATATATATATATATATGTATACATATTTATTTATACCTCTGACTCCCCTTCCACAAGCACACACCTTTATGGATTTACTCAGCTTATCTCTTCCCCCACTTTTCTTCACAAACCAACTATGTCCATTTCCACCTAAGATTGGATTCTAATCTCCCATCCTAACCTCTACCACCACCCCCCTGAATCCCTCCCAGATACATTTAGTGATCATTCCCTGATTCGAGTGCAAAGACTTTTCCCCCCAACCTTTCTAAACCTCATAAATTTATAGACTGTTGTAATTTAACTAACTTCAACCTTGAGTTTTTAATAACCCTCTTGCTGCTATTGATTGGTCCTTTCTCTTTCACCTTTCTCTTCATGAAGCTGTTCATCAATTCAGCTCAATCTTCTCAAACATACTTCACTCTCTAGCCCCTCCCAGAACTGTCAGAGTCAAATCAAGTTGCACACCCTGGCTTAACCCAGTACCTCAAGCAAAAGAGAGATTCAGCATGGAAACTCTAGACAAAAACTAAATCTCAAGTACATTTTCAAAAATACAAGGAATTTCATGACCTCACCAAAAAAGACATTGACAAAAAAATTTCTACCACATACTTCTAAACCTCACAACCTAGAAATCCAAAAAAATCCTGGAAAACAGTCAACCAAATTCTCCACCCTGGTAATCCCTCAACACCTAACCCTTGCCCTAGTAACTCACACCAAGAAACTGCTTCAATCTTCAACACCTAATTTAGCAATACCATAAGCAAACTTATGCCTACTTCCAACCCTTCCATTCCCTTACCACCTACTACAGCCCTACTACATAACTCCCCTTTCTCACTTAGTCCCATTCCTACTAGCTACATTAAAAAAACTTCTTCTCAAACTTAAACCACGTTCCCCTTCAGCTGATAACTTGCTATCACTCTTCAAGTCTGCTGTTACCTCCATAGCATATCCTGTTTCCATCCTCATTAACCGCTCAATCTGTGAATCCACTGTCCAACCCTCTAGAAGAAATTCTACACCATACCTATCCATAAAGGTGGATACACTGTGGAACTATCGCCCAATTGCTATATTTTCTACACTCTCCAAAATTCTTGAGCATTGTGTTCACAAACAAATCTTGTCATATCTCATTTTTGAAAACCTTATCACCCCTAACCAGCATGGCTTTTGTCCCCACCATAGTACCTCTTCTGCTCTCATTTCCTTTACTAACACCATCTCCTTAGCCAGAAACAACAATAAACTAGTATCATGCCTCTTTTTAGACCTCTCCAAAGCCTCTGACACTGTCTCTCACTCTATCCTTCTTTCTAAGCTTTCTCAACTTAACCTCTCCCCTGCTACAATTTCCTGGTTTACTAGCTACCTCACTAATAGACAGCAATCTGTAAAATGGCTTTCAGCTTTATCTCCCTTTCTCCCCATAAATATGGGTGTCCCTCAAGGCTCTATTCTATGCCCCCTTCTCTTTAACATTTTTACTAATCAGCTCCACACATTCTGCCCTCAATTATACCTCACCCAGTATGCTGATAACCCCTCAGACTTGCTCACCAATACTTAAACCTCTTTTAACCTCACTGAAACATGGCTAACTAAAAACCAACTTATACTTAACCCTAAAAAGACTAAACGCCTTCTTTTCTTACCTAAATCTCTCCACCATCTTAAATCCTCTTTCACCACTTCTTCCCTTAACATCACTTTAATCAGCTGAACCCCATACTAAAGTCCTTGGTGTAATTCTTCCTAATCTCTTGACTGCTCTCAAATTCTTACTAATTTACAATCCTCTCTTCTATCCAAACTTGAAACTACATAAAACAAAGTTCCCAGATTTGCTGCCAACATGCCACCAAAATCACATTGCTATCTTTCTCTCCAAACCCTTAGTTTGCTAGAATTTCCAAACCAACTCATATATTCTCAACTTCTCTTAACCCACACTATCCTAAATAGGCCCTCCTAGTGCCCTAGCCTAGCCTCTCTAATTTCCTGCTATAACCCATCATGCTCCTTCAGAAGTGCTGACCAATGCCTTACAGATCACTAAACCTAAAAAATCTCTTGAATAAAACCTATATAGCCATCTTCCTGTTCTTTCCTGGAATAAGCTTCCCTTGGACCTCAGAAATATTACTCACGCAAATAAATTCAAGACAACTCTCAGATATCACCTATACAGCACCTGGAGATGTTATTGTAACCATCCCACCTACATTTCCTCTCTCTCTCCTCCTTTAATCTTTTCCCTCCCTTACTTTCCACTCTTATGTATCCTTACTTCCTGTTTAACTAACTATACTCTTCCAGTGTTCTTTACACCCCTCTAATTTACTCTTTCCAGTAACTTAACTTCCTTTATACTAATTTTTCTCTTACTGCTCTCTATTCCTTTCTAATTTACAGTCCCCAGTAATCTGATATTATTTTCCCTACTCCCTCCGCTACCTATCTCTTCCCCTCGCACTACTATTTGTAAAACTAACTTATATATCTGTAATCATTAACCATCTATAAATCTTCTTCTGCATCTTATCTACCTTTGCCTGGACCATACACTCTTCCATACTCACCCTTTTCTTTTAATCCCTCACTTGGAAACTTTTCTTCTTGTACTGCATTTGTCCTATCTTTTCCTTTATATCTTTTGAAACAGCCTATTCTTTATAGTGAATATGATCCTTATACTATGATTTTATCTTCTGCAAAACTTGCCCTTTTGACTTTTATACTTTGTAATGTCGAGCTGTGAGAATTGTGAATTGTTTCTTTTTTATACTTCCAAATTTGTACTTTGACTTTTTATACTTGTATACTTTTGATTGTGGAGTTTTTCTCCCCAGGTCTCCGCTGAAAAGGGGCACTAGCTCAGATGGACTAACCCAGTCAACAAATGTCAAATAAATAAACACAAACACACACACACACACTAGGTTGGAACAGGATGTTCCTATATTATCGAATATTTTGAGACAGTTCCAAATGTATTCAGCTTATATCTGTTAACTATGTCCTGTACCTTTGCAGGCATAAAAAAATTAAGTACTGGAAGTAGAGCTTAGGAAAGAATCCTTGTTAGTGACAAAGGAGTTGTGCACAAAGCAGAAGATAAGGCAAATGGTAAGAGAGTGGAAGCTCTTGATTGTGGACAATACAAGCACTGAACATATTTTTGGTACCCTTGATTCTGTTTGTAGGCTAGGTATATTGCTATCAACTGGATGACAAATGACGGTAAGAAATAAATAAATATGGACATGAAGAAATTTATTTGGGATTGAAGGGTACCTGACAACAGGGCAAGGAGGCATGGGGTTGCCTGATTTAAAGGAGTAATTCAATTGTAAATACTTTTACACAGTTGAGGGAATAATACACACACACACACACACACACACACACACATATATATATATATATATATATATATATATATATATATGGGTCTACTTCTAAATTTCAAAGTTTCAAAACTTCGAATTTCTTATGGTTGAGATTATAAGATCAACGTTTTGAAACTTCTAACAGTTTAAATGGAGATAGCCGTACAGTGCGTAACAGTATATTTACTGCTTTCCTCGCTGCAGTGCAATCTTGGAGCTGGTATATTTAATTAGAAGGGGCCTCTTGTTTTTATTGTTTTTTTTTATTTAAATTTCGAAGTTTCAAAACGTCAACAGTTGTGCTAGATCAACAACTGCCAGGTGAGGGAATATTCCCTTTCTCCAAGGATTGTGCAATCTTGGAGTTAAGATATATAATTAGTATAGGGAGTGGAGGTGCAGGGAGGCTTGCACCCCTGCAAAAAAAATGATGTTATTTTGTTTTTCATTTGTTGCATGCAGTTGGTTGTTACTTGAGTATGCTCAGTTGAGTGTCAATGTTTCCACGGTCGACTTTTTGTGGTCAACATTTTTGCTGTCGAAGGGATGTAGCAATCCAATAAATAAATATATGCACACATACATGCACACACTACAGGTAGAGGGATACAAATCAAAATAGAAAGATCTGATGATGAGACAAGGAAGGACTACCAAATATAGCTGATAGATCCTCTTTTTCTCATCATCATCATATAGTCTTACAATACCCACCTTTAATCAGGCAACTCCATGCTCCCTATTCTGTTGGAAAAAACATCTTAGCCCACTTACTCATAGGCCTTCTTTATTCCCAAATAAAGTTATTCATTTTCTGTAAAATGCTATCCAGATCCATAACCAAGAACTTCCATATATACATATCACTGAGCCTGAGCATAGTGCGCACTAATGTAATATTTCAAAGAGTGATGGTCTAGCATGCAGTACTTTGCATGATAGTATTCCTAAACACACTAGACATGGTACATTCAGTCTGTACAAAGTAAATGCTGTGATACCAAATGTCCTTGAAGATGCCTGTGTGCTTGTCACCACAAGGATAATCCACCAGTAGTACTTTCTGATGAAGGTGACTGATGCAGCACATAACTAGACATTCACTCTTTGACAAATGACAGCAGAATGCACTATGCTCTCATTCTATGATACAAATATGGAAATCCTTCTTCCTCAATCAAAATGCTGCAGTATCAGAATCGTACAGCAACAGTTTTACAGCTAAGGAAAGGTTGCTTGTTTTGCAAGACCAGGATTATAAAAACAAAGTAAACTGGATAAGACACAGTTGAAATACAATTATTTATAAAATGGTCTACCATTACACTAATATAGTCTGATTCACAGTACTTCTGCAGTACAACAAAAATCTACCTTTGATGGCTGCTGTCTCTTTGAACTTGAAATTTCAAGGGCTTTCATCTAAAATATGCTTGACCTCCCCTACTGCCAAGAAAAACAACAAAAGGCAACTACCATGGTATATGGAGCATATATTAATGCATTCATAACAATTACCACCTGTTGGGTCATTCAGTGTGTGTTTGTGCAAATAATACTTGCATCTGTTATGAAATAATGTTGTGGGTACAGGAGAGGTATTCAAAAATGTAAGCATTTTGCTAGGAAAGGAAAAAAATAGGAAGAACATGAAATGTATGTACAAATTAATGATTCTTTATTAAAACTTGGTTTCTCACTTGAAACAAGATTATCTTTTACCAGGCAAAAAGATACTCTATCTATTAATTTTACTAATTTCTCACTGCATGGCTCATCTTTTCTACAAGTCGTTCAGATGTGTTCCTAGGAAATTTCAAGCTGGCAAAGCCTTTGTTTCATTAAGCAGTCTTGATACTTCAAACTGTTCTGACACTATGAATAAGTTGCTTAATTTAAGTTCCAGAAATGCAATGCTTGCAGTTCATTTACCCAGGACAGCCAGAATGAGACATGCCTTCCATTCTGCAAGATCCTTCTGTTATCCCAACAGTAATGCCAAGAGAGAGAGAGAGAGCAAGACGAATAACAGGCAGCCGTGCTGGTTTGAAGCATTAGACACTGCGCCGTTAGTGCTTTTTCAACAATTTGGCTGTAACATGAATTTTTTTAATTAGTCACAGTTGGCAAGTATTTTTCTTTCTGTTTTTTTTTTTTTTTAATTCTGCCAAGCAAGCAGGTGTCCACTAGAAAAATGCTAATATGTTTAAATTAGAGCTGTTAGTGTTCAGCAGGCAAATACATGCCTCTAAGGCTGAACTAACCGAATACCATGGGTTCTAGATCCATTAAAAACAATTTCATAATGATACATAAGAACTTTCAGGAATAAAAGAATTTCAGATTTCAATTCTAAGAATAACAAAGAACCCTTAACCACCCAGCTCTCTGTCCGAGGCCACTCACGTTAATGATAATGGCTTTTTCACTAGAAGTAAAGCAAGGCAACCACATCAACGGACAAATGTAAGAATGCAAAGAAGGGCTGGATTCTAAAAGACATTCTCTCTAACCATGCGTTATTCAGGTGTATTGCTGCTTTGTAAATAGCCATAATGACAATAACACATTTGCTTTCAGAGTAAGACTTTCATAATCTCCTAGGGAGTCTACCTTGTCCAGACAGGAAAGCAAAGGCCTACACAGTACTTAAAAAGGCTAACATGTTTTGTATCCACAAGATAATGCATTAAACTGAGGACCTGTTCAAGTGGTAATTCAAGTAAACATTCAAGCCCCATGAAATAAGTGGCATGTGTCACTGAATAAGTAAGGATGTTTTATTCATTAAAACTTAGCTAATATTATGACAGACAAATGCAAAGACAGACATTAAGTCCCTTCCAAAATAATAAAAATTAATCTCTTACTGCTGAAGAAAACCAAGATATACAATAATTCTGACCTGATAATGTTAATTATATCTCTCTCAACAGCCAATACATTTCAAGAATCTCTCTTCTGATACTACTACTTCTTCTTTCAGCTTTTCCCGGTTAGGGATCGCCACAGCGGATCACCTTGTCTGCTCATGATTGGCAGTGGAGTTTTACGGTGTCGAGTTGCCAGCCCGGCGCCCAACCTTCCACAGAAGGCACACACACGCACACACTCACACCTAGGGCCAATTTAGAGTGTCCAATCCACCTGCAGCATGTCTTTGGGATGTGGGAGGAAACCGGAGCACCCGGAGGAAACCCACGTGACCACAGGGAGGACATGCAGACTCCGCACAGAAGGCACCCCAGCCGAGGATCGAACCGGAGAACCTCTTGCTGTGAGGCGGCAATGCTAACCACTGCAACACCGTGGCCGCCCAATCTCTCTTCTGATACTATACCCATTAATTGAGGAATGCTTTGATAAAACAGAAATTCATATTTTACTGTACAAATGCAATACTTGTATACTATAAGGATACAAACTACACTAATATCCATATGTTTGCAACCACAGTTAAATGTAGTTGAAAAACAAAAAAAGCTACACTGTTTCCTCTTGACAGCTACAGCCCTGAAAACAATGACATGCTTCAGTTACACGCTGGTGCTACCCTCCCCCTTTATTAATAGTTTACCAATAGGATTCAGCCATAAACACTTAATTACAACTATTCTGGGATCCAACACTTTATAAAGATGGTGGCAGGGAGTGGACCAGCTTGCTGGTGTTGTGGGTTGCCTACTCTCTCTCCACTTGCAGTCATCCTCTTGCAGTGGCTCATCTGAGCTCCACTGTATGCTGCCCTTCAAGAATTAGCTTGCCTCCATAAGCTAAATCCCCCTCAAATTACTGCGCGACTGTACCCATGAGAGCACAGGAGCATTAGATCTAAGCTCCACTAAGTAAAACAAACACCTAATGCTCCTCTTTAGGTGTCAACCATATGGTGGATCATAGCTGCTTCCCTTACTCCAGGATAGGGGAGATGGCAAGAGCCACTCACTCCCATCCTTCCTCACCAACTTCTACTGGTGCCTGAGCATCTATTCAAATGTGGGTTGCCTGTGTGGTACTCAAAGCAGTATCCCTCTAGGATGTGCAGCTGCCTACTGTGCTGGCAAATTTGGTGAGGGGAATCTGGTATAAAATAATAAAAACTACCGAAAATCCCCCAGGTATTGGATGGATTTCTTACACCTGTTAAACCTACTGGTCAAATTTAAATTAATGACCAGTAAAGATTTTGAGACAGTTTATTACTGTTGAAGCATTTTTTTTTTCCTTTATGGATGGCAGTGGCTGGTCCTCAGCACTTGGAACAAAATCACACATTTTTTTCAGTAGTAGCAATAAACAGGCCACACCTAGCAAAATACTCTGAAGCTTGGCCAGAAGGCTGTTTTGCATCATTAATCAGAATCAGTCACACTAATGACAGTAGAGTTCTTAGATCTGCTATAATATAGCACAGCTAAACTCTGCATTTAAATTGCAAAGCAGTGTCAGTTTGAATACTATTTATTTTTAATAAGCGGGGATAGGTAGATTGGTCCAAGAAGTTTTTTCAGACAAAGGGTGCTGCAATGGTGTATATTTGCATAATGGCATATATAGGTAAATAAATGCCTGCTCAAGATAATGGACTGCATACATGTTGGTTTATAAAATCCAAGGAAAGGTTGGGAAAAATAGACCAATGCAGGTACTGTAAAGCAGAACTGGAAACAGTCGCACATCTTGTTGCTGGATGTGATTTAGTCATGGCAGGGACCTGTATACTGAAAAGCACAATAATGTGGCAAGACTGTTGCCACGGGGAATGTGCAAACACTACAATATAGAAGTAGCTGAGAAGCACTGGAAACATGAACCACAAAGCATTGTAAAGAATGAAGTTTATGTCACATGGGATAAAAAATAGATACAGGAAAACCAGATATAGTACTACATGATAAAAAGACTAAAGTACTCTTGATCACTGAAATTTGCTACACCCAGTGATTATACTGTCTTACGTAGAGAGAGACACCAAGACATAAAATATCAAGATTTGCAGACGGAAATGACAGCAAAGTGGAAGAAAGACACTCCTGCAGTTCCAATAGTAGCAGGGGTAATGGGGCTAATAAAAAAGAATTTACAGTCATACTTAGATATACTACCAATACATGTAACTTCATCTCATCATGCCTCCATAAATATGTGCACTGTTGTACCAATTCATGTGCAGGGCATGCAGTTTACTGCTACTACCTTCATTTTATCTTCATTAATTTTATATCCAGAAAAGCCATGAAACTCTCTCAAAACATTCTACACCACCAAAATATCCTTTACTGGATTTTTTTATATTTTATTTATTATTTATTTTACATTTATTAACCGGGGAAACCCAGCTGGGCACTATGCATACAGAAGTAGGCTTTTTATACTAATTATACTCTAAAAGCCGTGGTGGTGCAGCGGTAGCATTGTCACCTCACAGCAAGAGGTTCTCCCATTCGATTCTCGGCTGGAGCGCCTTCTGTGTGGAGTCTGCATTTCCTCCCCGCGTTTGAAAGACATGTGTGAATGAGCATGCCTTCGTTGAAGGTTGGGCGTCGGGCTGGCACCTCGGCACCATAAAACTCGACTTCCAATCATTAGCGGACCAGAGTTCTGCTGTGGTGACCCCTAACCGGGAAAAGCCGAAAGAAAAACAACAACAACCGATACAGTTAAATAACTATGCAGCAATACAGATGTCACAGTACTGAGTTATATATTTAGGATGGATTGCAAAAGGATGATTTAATTTTGAGATAAATATGAAATGAGTGGTAAAAGAATTAAGAAAGGCATAGGCAGAAGTCAGGGTGGGTGAAGACAGAGTATTAGTTGTTAATAGAGTAGAGGAGAGCAGCGGTATAGTAAAAGATGAGGAGGACATCAGAGATGCTTTCCTTATCCTGGATGTGTACAACTACAGAGCCAGGATGTTGACAGGTGATCTCTTAGATGCATTTTGGATGCCTGTTGGTTTTCAAGAAGCCTGAGAGCATGTGTTAGGGCATTCTAGATGGTAACTACAGAGTTTTGAGTATAAGGAGGCTCCTGATGCATTTTGCTCTTAAGTGATAGAAAGGAAGAGACTGCCTTTAGAGCAGACAGCTTTAGTAGGGTAGTAGCACTGAAGCATTCCTTTTATGCTCAATACTTATCAGGGTAGTATATTGGAGTATGAGCTAGTAATAACTGACTACAGTGGAAGTGATGTGGGAGTTCAGTCCAATTTGATCGTTTAAGTGCAGTACTGTGAGGAGTTCTTAAGGGGCGATTTTTAGCAAAACAAGCTATTTTACTACAGCACTTTTCCATCTTTGTTTGTTGTTTGTGTGGAAGTTTGTAGGTTAGTAAAGAGTGAGGGAGGCATACAGTTGGGTAGGTAGGAGGTAGGCTTCAGCTATGGTTTCTCCAGTTTTGTCTGTTAGGTAGGGTTCTGCTCAATATAAGAGGCTGAGTTTTTTTTTTTTTTTTTTTTTTTTTAGTAACAGTTTGCAAGTGTAGGTCAAATTTCAAGTTTTGGTATTAGGGACATGTTCAATCAGGGTGTTATTTAATGAACAAAGTCTGACCGCTTTTGCTTTGGGAGAATTTTTTTGCAGGAAACGTAGTAGTTTTTTTGGGGGAGGTTATGTAGTTGTGAGTTGTCTAGCCAGGATTCGATAGAAGTAAAGGATTTCTGAGTAATTTCTTCAAGTTTTTGTAGGTTACAGGCTATACAGATGAGGTGAGGCACAGCATTTAATTTTATTGTTATGGGCTTTATTTAATTGCTTTCCTCAAGCAAACTTTGCATCGCTTAAGTAAAATATGCTAAAGTGTTAATTTAGCTTCAGTTAAACCAGTATAAGACCTGTGAGTAGGGACTGGGGAGCCCTTTCAGCAGATTCAACACTACAGTACAAAACACACTGATAGAAAAGGGAGGGAAAAGAAGATACTTCAGTAGTTTAATCTGATACTTAGAAACTGCCTTGCATTGTTTTTAACTTAAGCTATACCTCCCTTTTGTGTTTTTTTTTTTACAACTGGTATAAAATTCAGCTGTAGAAGTTCCCTTGGCAGTGAGATTAACTTTTGCAGTAGGAATCATCAGGGATACTATGTGCTCAGTACACTGGGAGAGAGATTAAAATAATTAAGATTGTTTGGTGGTTGAACTAGGTGGACGAAGTACTATTCTTCCATGCTCTGCTGCATTTAGAAGTGTTTAGCCAACATAAGCAATTCATTATATTTCATAGTTATAAATTTGTACGTTACAGCCCTTAAGCAGGAAAATAAGGCAGCTAACAGGAGATATGTCTTGGTATGTAAGTTTGGGATTATTAAAATGGAGGTTTTCAGAGCCTAGGACAGATGGGAAATAAAGCAGCTAACAAAAGGTATGCGTTGGTATGCAAGTCTGGGATTATTGAAATGGCGGTTTCCATATTTTATAAGTACCAATAGAACATCTGTCTCAGTTAGTTCTGTAAATGTGACATTTAAATACTTTAGAATAAGCAGCCTGAATTGTAACAGATGAGAAGATACTAAGCAATGTCCCAACTCTTTTCAAAACCAGAAATGTTTTAGATTATTAACAACTGACTAGACTACCCAGTAAATGTGCTGTTGCAATTGGATACAAAATATTATCTACAAATAAAGATACCTTTTCTTGAGTTAAATGATTATTTTATTTGCCATGGCTCTAAATACGAAGCAAATAAAGGGGAAAGAGGACAGCTTTGCACTGTTCCTCTGTTTGCACTCAGCTTGTTGAAGAGGAACCCCTGCAACTTAATTCTTGCCACCAACCCTTTATATCGCATCCTAATTAACCAGATTATTTTCTCAGGGAATGGAAATGGTTACACCGCCATACCAATAAAATTCCAGTTAATCAAAATGCTTTCTCTGTATCAAGAATCACCAACAATAGCAATGTCTTCTTACAATCCTCTTTCTGGAACATCATTGTTCTGTTACTGGTGTCAAATGTTTGTCTCACCTCTAGAAAACAATACTGATCCACATCTATCAATTCTAACAAAAACATTGACATTATCTTAAATACTCTATATTCATAGTTTAAAATTCAAACTGGTTTATATGAAGCTAGGAGTGAAGGGTATTTACCCCTCTTTGGGTAATACGGCCACCACAGCCTTTTCCCCCAAGATACTGGTAGTGTCCCTTTTTAAATACTGTTTAAACAAAACATTCCAGATATTTTTTCACCCCCCCCCCTCAACTTCCAAACTTCCACAAGAATACAATCTATTCCTGGAGACTTGCCTGTTGATTATTACATTACCAATTTTATCTCATCTTCATATTTTAGCTATTAATTGTTTAGCTTCATCTTCTGCTAACCTTGGCATAATTAAGTCTTCCACAAATATTCCAACTTGTGCTTTTTTCCATTTCCATATTCCTCTGCTTCATACAAATTTTCATAAAATAACTTAAATATTTATATGTCTGTAGGATCTCTGGCTATTTTTCTTGTTATAGGCTTCCTAAATTTGGTAACAAACCTTTCTACTTTTTGTTGCCTAAGTCACTGTGCTAAAAGGTTTTGTGATTCAGAGTTTTCAAAAAAACAGTTGCTTACTATCTACCTTTCTAAACTCAAGCATATGAACCAAATATACTCATATTTCACTTTAGCACTCTGCAGGTACTCCCTCTTCATTTTCTGTGATCTTCCCTTTACTCTGTAGTACTGCAACCTTTGTCATCACACTAAATCAATCATATTACTTAATTCCCATATCTCTTTATTTTACTTTTACCATTTTAAACTCCATTTTCATTTTAACTCAATCACGACCTACCCATTCTGAAGAGATGTCTACCTTCTCTAATAACTAGCAAAATATTTCTACTACCCATTTTTTACATTGAACTCTTTTTAATAGGTAAGTTGGAAAATGCTAGTGTATCATTTTTTTTCTTCATTACCTAGAATCTTTAACTTAATTTTGTAATGGTGCCAGGTCTGGAAAAAGCAATTGGATGCAAGTCAAAGCTTTCAATCTGATACACATGCCCTTGTTAAATACAATTTCTATCTATCCTATCCCAGTTAGTACACCTTGGAGAATAAGTAGAGTCTGTCCAAGCTCCTACTACTACTAAGCAACTCAGATCTTCCATACCAAACATTCTCTTATTCAATTCTTCATGCATCTAGTCTCTTGTTATATTTCCCCTTTATGCCCTGCAGATACATCCTTACTATTCCACACCAAATTCCAGTCTTCATCTTTAAAAATTACTCCCAGCTAAAAGCTGATTATTTGTCCTATAATTCTCTTAAGTTCCATAATAGTAGTTTTAAGTCAAATATAACTAAATGTCAGTGTATCCACCTCCCCTGTCAGTAACCCCTTACTGCCACAAACCTGACATTATTCTCCATTTCTCTCTTCTGTCATTACTGGAACCCCACTGACAATCAGTATTACTATCCCCCCCCCCTTGTTTTACCCTGATAGTCTGCTGAATGTCTACCTTGAAATCCTTTCTTTATCAAATTTACATGTTCATTTTTATCTAAATGTGTTTCCTGCAACACTATTTGAACTTTATATTCCTGATATAATGCAATACTCTCTACTCTTTGTCTATACCTGTTGGTCATTTTACATTCCATGATAATATACATAGAGTAGCCATTATGAAACAAAGCTATTACCCTCACCTGTTATACATGCAGTTATTTTGAATGTATATTTCCAACTTTTAGTTTACATGCACTCCCTAATATTTGTCAGACTGGAAAAGTATGCACTTGCTTTCTGTCATCTCCATTTGAAACTGTATCACATTTTAGAACTTTTTACTTCAATGAAAACACTCAAATAAGAAACTAAATAGTTTTTTCCTTTATCCCCTTTTAACTTAAAACAAAAACATAAAACTATGTATACTTCCAAAACACTCTAAATTATTTCAAATCTACTCTATACTCAGCCTACAGAATATATCACCTGATTGACCCAACCATATGGGGGCCATAACTAATGGAAATTCCGTAGGTATCACACTACTTATACTGGGTATATGGTTAGATTCTGCTGTGTTGTGAGATTTTGAGATGGTTAGTAGGAAAATGCCTTTCCCTTCCTGATAGCTGGATTGTTGTTCGTGGAACCTTGTTTTCAAATTGCTCAAACTTCAGCACTGTCTCACTATTCCCAATCAGCTTACATTTTTCTCCATTAATAGTGCCCTACTAGACTCTCAGCCAAAACCAAATTCCCTCTCTTCTCTTTCATCATTAACACAAGGTTTTCAATAAATTACATCTTGAAAATCTTACCTGCAGCTGCAAAAGTGGAACTAACTAGACTGCTCTTTGGGCCTTTAATATTTTCAATCATTGAAGCCAGCCATCCATCCAACACCTCATTCCCATTTTTGTACATGGGGTCGGGGTGTCACTTCAACAATGATAATCATCTAGAGCTGGGTGACTAACTTTGCTGAGGTAGTTCTTCCATGCCACACACTCGCAAGTGCACTCACACCTATGGCCAATTTAGTGTATCCAATTTACCTACTGCATGTATTGGAAATGTGGGGGAAGAAACTGGAGCATTCAGAAACCCGTGGGAACACAGGATGGAAATGCAGATTTCGCACAGAAGGCACTCCAGCTAAGACTCAAACCAGGGAACCTCTTGCTGTGAGGCAAAAATACTATCCGCTGTGCCACTGTGCCAGTCTTTGAATATCTTTCTATATCTGTACAACTTGTTGACTGTGACTACAATTCTAGCACAAGTCTCACCACATCTGATCTGAAGTTAAATCAGATGAACAACTTAACATAGCTGCTATTTCTTATCATGAAAGGGTGTGTGTGTGTGTGTGTGTGTGTGTGTGTGTCTGCGCATCTGTGTGTGTTTGGGTGCATGCACTTTTCTTCTTTTTTTTTTAAGCAGGCTGGACATTGATTATTTGTTGCTCAATTATAGCAGGCTGGCTGAATGCTTGTAGCTGTTGTTTGTTATGTTGTTATTGCTGACTGAAAAAGGGCTCCCTTAGTCCAGACTGCTCAGCTGTGAAAAAATTATCTGCCACACAGCTGTATAAACTGCTCTTGCAATCCTGTTTGGGGTTCATGTAGTTCTGGCTTAATACACCAACAATAAAACATCAAAAGACAGACAGAGAGAGGAGATCTAAGTGGCACGCCATTCCAGAAAATTGCACCTCTACTACAACAATTTACCAGTACGTCTGATAATATGAGATTGAGCCCAGTGTGAAACTGATGCTCTAGCATCACATCAATATCGAAAAAAGACATTAGGTAAAGCAAACAAAAAGGACAAAGCACGGGTACTGCATGTCAAGACACAGACTTTGCAAAAATTAAGCCTTGCTACAAAAAGACTGAAACAAACTAATAATGTGCTGTGAAGAGAGACATAGAAAAAAATGAGAGAATTACTATGGGATATTTCACTACCATACAACATGCATGCAGTGCTACAACAGTGCTAGACTTAAACACTGCTGTAGAAACTTTACTTAGCAAATCTGGTCTGTAAACATCGATGCTTGTAATAAGAAAAAAAAAAAGTCATCAGATTTCTTACCACATGAGCTGGGACTTGCTGCATTTTGGCTGCTGGTGTTCCTGGCCGTGGGTAAAACTGATTAATAAAAAGACTTGGAAATTTGTACTCCTGAACCAGTTTCATGGTTTCTTGAAAATCTTCATCTGTCTCCCCTGGAAACCCACAGATGATATCAGTAGCAAGTGTAATTCCAGGTACCCTAAGAAGAAAATGTTAAGAATGTTAAAATGTTCCACTTGCAAAAGATATACTATGTAGATATGAATGAACGGTTTTCCCTTTGGGGTGAAAAAAAGATGTATTCCACAAAGGCATTTCAGCTCTATTTTAAGTAATAAAGTAACACTTCAACTGCAAAATCAGAGCATAAGTGTAGTTAAACTTTATTCTTTTGTAGCACACAAAATACAAATGGAATTAAACAAAATATCAAAATATACTGACAGTCTCTAAAATATTAGGAAAAGTGGAGTAAACAGAATGCTTAAAAAAAGCATAACTAGCTGCAGTGGCTGTATTACCCAAAGAAGGTAAAGAACTATTAGACCCAGCCTCACATAAACCCCTTTCAATTTTAAACCACAATTCTAAAGCGTTTATGTCTATACTAACTAAAAGTATGACAATGGTTTTGCCAAAATTGATAAATACAGATCAGTGTGTTTTTGTGGAGGGGAGGTACACATTTGACAACATTAACAGAACAATGATGATCCAGAGAGAATCAATGTAATAGTAATGTTGACTGTGGGTCTAGATGCCAAGAAAGCATTCAACACTAAGATAGGATTTTAGAAGTATGGCAATGGAAGCATTTGCTTTCCCTGATACAATAATACAGTTAATTAAAAGGAGGCAAGAATAAAATGCAGGGGAGAGTCCTCTCTGATAAGTTATGTTTGAACAGTGGAGCCAGGCTGGGGTGTCCTCCTCCGCCATTTTTATTTGAATTATATTTAAAGCTAGTGGCAAAGAAAATAAGGGACTCAGAAATGCAATCATACAAATGGTATGGTAATCAAGAAAATTTGGCTTTATTTGCAGAAGACAATACTTTGTTACTTTATAAATCCAGAAAAAGACATTTCAGTTTTGTGCAACATTTTGAGACAGTTTCAAGTCCTTTCAGGGTATAAAAGTAATGAAGATAAAACAAAGGCTACAGCCATACATTATGTATCCACTCGAACTGATTCAGCAATACCTATATTTATGGAGACATGAAAAGGCAAAGTAGTTAGGAATATGAAAAGGCTTCTATCATGGCAGCTAAGAATATTTGGGGAGAGACTAAACAAAAGATGATACAAAAACTGAGCAACTGGAAGCTCTTTTTTATGGATATGAGAACGAAAATACAAGCAGTGAAAATTGCTTTTAGTCCCTTTAGTTTTACATAATAGGTCAGACAAATTTTTTACCAGAAACAGGAGAGGTTGTGGACAAATAATTAATAAGGAGTTGAATGACTATCTGGGAGGGAAGAGGGCAAGAGTTAAGTGGAGTAAAATGATATTTCCAAAAGAACATGGTAGTTTAGGATTACTGATTTGAAGGGATGTTTTAGAGATACACAGTTAAGGCTTGTATACATAAGGTTATAACAAGCAGAATGGTTTTAATTCAAAATGGAAAGGGATGATGAAGTGGGGGGAGTACAGAATAAATGACAACCATAAAGAAAATCATATTCATTAAGTTGAAGAAAGCATTCTAAGAACAAAGCCAATACGGGAACAGAGAAAGGTAATTTTATTAACTGGGATGATCTCAAGTAGTAGTACAGAAAATACGCAACAGGGTCTGGAATTTACTGGAGAAAACTGGCAAAGGAAACAAGGTATTTGGAGCAAAAAACTAGAGAGGGAAAGGTAATAAATAGAGTGGGATGAGGCCAAAAAGTTGTTTGGACTGCAGGTTAGAAACTGCCTTCCCTATCAGATAATGACATCAGAGTATAGGCAAACAGAAAGGGATAGGGGAGTCATAAATGAAATATCTGCTCTGTTAAAGTTTTAGTTGAATCTAGAACAGAAGATGCTGTTTTAAAAAAGGCTAATTAGTAGGGCATATACGATACTGCAAGATAAATGTAAGAATCAATCAGAGGTTAGAAAAAATTGGGAAGAGAGAGAGAATGGAAAAGCAAATTACAACATAACAATGGGAGGATATATATATATATATATATATAGAGAGAGAGAGAGAGAGAGAGCTCTCAAATATGCAACACTGTCCAGAAGCTTTAGTTTTTTTTTTTTTTTTTAACTTGAAGTGTTTGCATAGGTATTTTTATAGCCCAAGAAGACTTCAAAGATTTTTTTCCTCAGTTAGATAGTAAATGTTGGGAGGTGTGATGGGAAAGAGATAACTGTAAACCTGTCTTTTGGAAATGTAAGGAGTTGGCAGATTTTACAAGTTCTCCACCGAATACTCTGTCAGAAATATTGTGGGAGCAAAAGGCTGTAAAAGTACAGAAATATTTCTTTTGAGTTGGGACACAGGATCCAAATAGCCTAGACATAAATAAGGCCTTATTAAGTTCAATTCTGTTGGATGCCAAAAAAATAATTACTATAAAAAGGAGATCAAAATGTAAACCATCTGTAATTGAAGTACTGAATATTATAAAGGAGATAAAAGACTGTAAGAGGGATATTTAGAAAAGGAAAGGAGCAAATTGCAATGGAATTTGTGGGAACAATACATAATCAACAATGTTCAGGAGAGGTGAGATTTAAAGGACGGTAGGAACTGAGCAATTTATGTAATGTTGGAGAGAAAGACAGTTGTTATAAAGAAAGAAAATATGTAATGCATAACGTGAGTAAACAGAAAATTGTTAATATCATCTGTTTTCTTTTTTATTAATGTATGTGCCTATGCCTTAAGTGATAATTTATTAAAGGTGTTTAAAAATTTTTTACAAGTGATTGCAGCAAGTACTTGCTTATGAACACAGCCAAGAGGAAGTCTATAAAACTAACTAACATTATCACTTAATTTATTAAGGGTCATGGAGAGCTGCAGCCTATTCCAGCACGCACATGGTGTGAGGCAGGGAAGCTAATCCTGAACACATCACCCATCACAGGATAAACACATATACATACACTCCTACTGAAACACAGCACACACTCCCTATGGTCCCAGCAGGGAAGCTAATTCTGAACACATTGCCCTTCACAGGATAAACACAAATACATACACTCACAGTGACACATAACACACACTCCCTATGGCCCATTTGACGGAATGCCAGCTCACCTACAGCATGTGGATGTGGAAGGAAACAACAGCTCACAAATGAAAACACAGGAACAGATTGAAGACATGCAGACTCCACACAGAAGGTACCCCAGCTGAGGATATAAATGGAGTACCAAGCTGTGTGACATAGTAATGGTAATCACTGTATCATCCATTTGTAAAACCAAGTACTACATATATTCTTAATTAAACAGTATTCTTTACTGGCTACTGCTCTACATTCTCAAAACAGATCAAAGGTAATACAAACAATTACCGAATCACCACTTTTTGAGATTACTTTCTATTACTGAATACTAGACATCTCTTTCAGAACTGTAATTAATTGCTACAGCAAACACACATGTGACCCAAACTAGTTAAGTCTAATTTATAACCATCACAACTATCAGGTTGATCACATACAATATATCCACAGCCCAGTTCACATACAATGTATACAGTCTGGTTGGTCACATCACATTAATGCAGTGCCTCTAAAACCATATCATATTTCATCCAGTTTCAATATATAAAATGCCAAAAGACATTTAAACCGTGGCCAACAAAGTAGATGTGAAAAACATGGGCTTAGGTCTCAAAGTCTACACTGCTGCTAACAATTTATTGTTAATTGTTGATAATTTTAGATTTCCAGTTTCTTACATCTTTAGGCATTACCCAGGCAATCCTTTCCACAATCAGTACTACTGACTGTCAATTCAATCATTAACGCTGTAAAGTCCCCTCTTAAATAACTCTTCCTCCCATAAAACTGCACCCCCTTCAGAGTCATTAAATTATCATAAAACATTTGATTTCAAGCCCATCCCAACATCTGCCAACAGAAAATACATTCTCAATCAAAAGCCAGCAACATTGCTCAGATAATCTTCTAGCTGAATACAGTAAATGTGCAGCAGATTCCTTAGCTTATGCAAACACAGTTGCAATAACCTACTCCAAAAAAAGAAAGCTATGCCCCTAACATTTCAAATGAATCTTATAACCTACCCCTACTCAAAGGCAGATCTTCCACTGACATCAATAATTACAGACCAACAGCCAACCTATACACACATTCAGTCTTAGAAAAATGTATGCACTACAAAATATTTAAATTTTTAACAAAAATATTAGTATCAGCCACTCAATGTGGCTTTCGATCACATCAAAGAACTATCACAGCTCTTCCTAGCTTTGAAACCACTATCAACAACAATAGGAAAGGAAGTAACTAAGTGTCAGCACTGTTTTCTGACCTATCAAAAGCTTTCAACATTGTTTGCTACCAAAAACTACTCAACAAACTCTCCTCCTTGGGTCTTAAAGTACTCAATTCTCTCTTGGTTCAACAGGTACCTTGGAGGGAGACTACAAGCAGTAAAAATGACAGAATGACATCTCCTTTTTCTCTTTGTGCCTGTGGTAGTGCCCACTGGATCAATTCTTCGTTATTTGTTACTTGTTCCCCACCACTTCTTCTAACCACACCAAAATTAAACTCATATTAAGACCAAGCTCCTAGGCATTACTGATGCCACACTATCACAAGAGACAAGCTGTAAGCAAAACACACAAAAAATGGCATCCTATCCAAAGTGAAACCATACTTGAATGAACAAGCCAAGAAAGCCATTATCTCTACTCTTCTTCTACCAACTCTTCTTTATGCAGCTGTCAGCCTGCAAGCTGTCCAAATAGCTACGCTTGAAAAATGTTGCAACAAATTAGCTAAATTTGCTGCTAACACTGCCTGGCACTAAAACAATTAAACTGGACAAACTTGCCTAATTATCACACACTTTCACAACTAGTAACCATACACATTCAGAAATTCTGCCAGAAAAATGCCCAACTCTAAAAATTGTGATCCAACCTTACTGCACATAGGACACATCTCCTGACAAAGCACTACTGCTTTGGAGTAAATCACACACCACTGCAGCCAACTCCTTGTGCTCTTCTCCTCCCACATCTCCAAAGAAAGGAACCATCCCTCTTTTTCTGAGACAAACTAATCACCTGAAATCCTTCAAGCTACAACTGAAACAACACCTAAAGACTTGTGGCTTTGCTCACGCTTTGGCCTTTGCTAAACTCCCATAACCATTTTACCCCCTGAAATGACTACTGAAGTGACTATATTGTGTAACTCACTTTTCTACTTCTTTATTACTATAAGATACCCATTGTGTTGCCCTAGCATTTTCATTATGTGTACTGAGATACCCATTGTGTTGCCCTAGCATTTTCATTATGTGTACTGAACTTCAGTTTGATTTATACTGCTGTTTATCTAAAAAATGTTTTTTTCTCATCATGGTTTTACTGTCTCTAAAACTGTGTGTGTGCATGTCTTCTGTAGGAAAATTTAGCCTCATGGTCATGGCAATAGTTATTTTCTCACAACCATTCATGACTATGAATGCCTGATTAAGACCAAACTGATAGCTGGCATCTAGAAAAGGAAGTTTCATTTCTGATCACTACTTTTTTGGGCGACACATATATATGCTTGGTGAGGTGGATTTGTGATGCAGAATGAAAACAAATGCAGTGATAAAGAAACACACTTCATGATTACCCTGCAAAGCATTTTTCTAGTACTTCTCAATACCTTCACCCAAAACATACCACAAAACATACCACATTACTATTTCCTGTAACATCATGAATGTGAACACTGTACAAGATACAGATATTTTTTTCCCTGCGCCACAAACTAAGATACATTCATCAATCATTTGTTCATTTTCAAATGCTTATTTTATCCTAGTCAAGTTTGTGAGCTAGATCATACCTTTCCCTGACACAATTTATAGACATGACAATTCACCTGTTGGCATGTCTTTGGAATATTGAAGGAGAGACCATGATGAAAACCCATTTAGACATAGGGACATACTCTTGCATCATACTTCTGGAGAGACCATACAATTACTTCCATTTCCAATGTATACAGTGTGCCTTATTTTGGAGTACAAAAAAATCTTGAACTTTAAAAAGGGTTATTTCCAAGGAATAATGAAAATTTCATTTTTTTTACCAAAATATGGGAAACAGCAAAAACTATTATTCCAGACTAATGCGTACTCTATTCAGAATAAAACAGTACTACAATATTTCAGGATCTTTATCCAAACAGGCATTTCAAATAACTCCATAAAACGTTTTTCAATATTCAGGGTAACAATGTATCCCTTTCTGATTTCAGGGATATCCTCTAAACTTCTCCATTCAGGGATACCTTTCTTCAAAATGTATCAGTCCCTGGAAACTCCTCTTGGTTTCCATTCCTAAACTAAGGAATCAGGGGTGGTGGCCCTGATACACATCTACAGGGAGCTATTGTCTATTAACTACCATGGGGTTAATTTATCTGCCTGCTGCAGACTCTCTGCCACACCCTCTTCTGTATGTAGTAGTATGTTTCCCTGGATAAACAGCAGTTTGATACCTTTGTTCAACAGTAGCTATGTCACAGGCAGTGTGATTAAACATTCTTCCATTACAACAACTGCATGAAATACACCTTAATTTCCAAATTTAGAAATTCAGTTTGAATACCGACAAGTAACACTCCTAAACACTCACAAAATCGTTTAACAAAATATGTGGACTATGGACGAGAAATTAAATCATGCTACATATACACTGGCAGTTTCATCTCCACCACCCGGAAGACTAAGACCAGCAGGACTTAGCCAGGCACTTAAAACCTTCTCAGCTTACCTTAGGCCTTCAATGGATCCCAATGCAGATCTCCAACAGCAAACAAAAGGTATGTATAGCGTGAAACAGTACTTTTATGCATACCCCGCCAAATATGAAGATGCCATTAGGCTTATCGCAAAGGATGCTGGCTGAGGTTGGTGAAGGACCTGAAACTGGCAATGCAGATCTAGTGTACAAAGTACATTATTTTTGAACATTGGGATTTTCATCACGATCAATAGAGTCCAAAGCTAGATATTTTAGGTCACTCTCAACAAAGAATGCACTAAAGAGTGGAGGTGGCAAAGGTACAAATAGGTCTAGAAATCATATTCAGCTTGCAGTGGGCTTGCAAAAGTGTTATGAGATATCCATGTGGCAGCCACACAACTATCATCCACTGAAGAATTTTTGGAGCAGTCTTGAGAGCGAGCCACATTATCTGAATGAGCATTGGTGGAATCTGACAAGGGTTTCCCATACTTCTGATAACAAAATTCTATGCATTGCAAAAGCCAAAAAAATGATAACTAAAGATACTTTGATACCCAGTTTCCTAGAAGAAAATGAATGAAAATTTGTGCATATTTATATATGATTTTGATTCTGTCTGAGCAGAATCTATGTTGTCTGTTAATGTCCATACACTGAGATAAGTATTTCCTGTGGTTGCTGTAAACATGAGAAAACAATGGGAAATTGATGGCTTGATCAAGGTTAGACTTGGACCACCACAGATAATGGTTAGTCCTTAAAAACACACAGTATTTGTGTAAGATAACATATTGTGGGTTGGCACCCACAGCTTGGAGTTCCTGGGAATCCTTCAGTTTGAGGAACATAACCATATAAAAATCTTTTTTTTTTCCATGACAGATTTCAGGTCTGTAATCTCAACAGTTTCAATGGACAAAGTAGAGGTCTCAGGGGGAACTAGCAACTTAACTGAGGACCAAAGAAGGAGAAGAAGAAAGATGCATCTCAAAAAGCTCTTGCAAACTTTGAGGGAAGCCAAAGAAACAATAGTAGTACCTTGGTTAAAATTATAAATAGCGGCTGAATGGACTTTGATGGAAGAAAAGCCAATGACCGAATCAAGCTGATGTGACAAATGCCAAAAACATAAGCTATACAAAGATTATGCCTTCTGGCAGTAGCGCAGAGAGAGAAACATGTCCTCTTGCTATAAGTCATCATTCTCAAGCAAGGTCTTTGGGCAGAAGTAAGAATGTGAACCACTCTATCAGGGTAGGAATGGTCTTTGGCCATTAACCATCAGTGGAAAAAAAAATGGGGCAGTTAGTCTGAAGAAATGAATGTCTGGCTGAGGCTTGCTGGACAGGTGAGACAGGAATTCCTGTACAGTTTCAGATGGATGCTGCTGTCCAAGAGATAAGGCCAAAGCAGTGGGGAAAAACACTTGAGGCCAATAAGTACTTGAGAGGATGACTTTGGCATTACAAGTCCAGTGCTGTGTAATTAAGCAGGTTACCATTTTGGTCAGCCATAGGGCTCTTTTTTCTACTTGAGTGTTTGCCTCCTTCCCCTGTAACTTAAGTAAACTGACTCTTACATTAAGAACTATAATACTTACCTTATAGCTTTAGGACACCTTAGGAAACCTTGTAAACTGCAATAGCCTGACATTTGCACAAGTAACCCTTGTAAAAATTCCCAAAATTGTATACTGTTGGTCTTTCTTTCCTGCTAAACATAAGTGAAATTACAGTGCTGAGTGCAAGTAACATTAAAGGTGCTGCTGTAGCGTTGTCGCCTCACAGTAAGACGGTGTCCAGTTCGATTCTCAGCTAGAGCGTCTTCTGCGTGGAGACATGCGTGAATGGGTGTACCTTCGTTGAAGGTTGTGCGTCAGGGCTGGTAACTCGGCACATAATAGTCAACTACCAATCATTAGCAGACTGGAGTTCTGCTGTGGCAACCCCTAACCGGGAAAACCGAAAGACACAACAACAACAAATGAGTGCAAACAACATTATAGTGCTGAGTGCAGATTTTAGGCCCTTACATTCAACTTACCTCTGGTGTGGTGTCGAGTCAATCAGGGTATTCCCTGTAACCACTCCTACTGCCTTCTCTTTCCCCCCACCCCCCCTCTTTCCTCAAACAGGTTAAACTGCTACAATTCGGTACAGGCATCATTTTCAAATCTAGGTGCTTAGGATTTCCCTCTCTCTTCCCCCCTTGGCTGACCTGGTGTGACTCAGTGTAAGTTTCTTCATTGTATGGCTCTTTTACTGTTTTTTTTGTAACTGAATGACCTGCTGCTAAATTCTGATTCTGCACAGAATGCTCTGTTTTATTGCAGATGCTCTATAAGTAGCTAGTGACTTTACTGAATTTCTGTGGTAATATTTGCGTTTAAACTGAAACTGTACCTAGAGAAAGTGTATAATCAGATCTCCTACTTGCTGCATGTGTTTTTAATGTTTAAATTGCACACACACATTGAAGAAGTGCTTTTATGACTTGAATAACTTGGGCTAGCTATACCTGAAGTGCTTTTACTGGCAATTTTCCAGTTGTACAATTGTGAACAATTGATTTAGTTTTTCTGGTATAGCTTTAAAATCTGGCAAGTGTTTATTTACTGCATTGCTCTCTTGCTTAGGTTTCTTAGCTATAAATCTAAGTTCATTCTTAAGTGTGCAACTTTATCCCCCTACCATCAAACCTTTCTGAATGTATTATAAAATAACTGCCTGTTGTTGCCTTCATGCTTACCCTGGAATCTCTGCTTTTCTCTTTTCCTAGTTGAACTCTACAGTTCCCTACAAAACGGTGTCTACAGGACTATCAGTTTCTCTCAGCATTTAAGCAGAGTAGGTTGCACACAAAAAGCATTTGTTAAGCTTTCACTTACAGTGCTGTGTAATTAAGCAGGTCACCATTTTTGTCAGCCATAGGGCTCTTTTTTCTACTTGAGTGTTTGCCTCCTTCCCCTGTAACTTAAGTAAACTGACTCTCGCACTAAGAACTATAATACTTACCTTATAGCTTTAGGACACCTTAGTAAACCTTGTAAACTGCAATAGCCCAGCTGCGCTCGGGCTCTCTTGGCTCCCCTCCCTGGCCCCAATTCCCTCCCGCCCCCAGTACCTCTAAATTTATAGTACTATAGCCACTCCCCCACTTTCTAGATACTATCTGCTTTCATCTGGGATAATTTGTCCCACCCCCATTCTTCTCCTACATTTTAATAGCACCTATTAGTTTTCATCTGGCATTCACCCATCCCCCTTCCAGTACCTTTACCTCACCACTCTATCTTCTGGTGTTGCATCACCAGGTAAAACAGTTCCTTAACTCACTAGCTGAATCACAGATAATGATATACTCCTCTTTACTACCCCTCTTGTTCGCACCATACCTCCTTACCTTGTATGAAAACCAGTTTCTCACGGGATTTCAGGTCCCAAAAGGCCATGCTATCACCCCAGCTGTAAATCCTCCCATCTTCAACCATACTTACAGTACCAGGTCCTATCCAACATCTTGTTCAGTCTATCAACATCTCAACCCCAGGCACATTAGCTCTAGATCCAAACACTACCACAAACTAATAAACAAATTCCTGAAGTTCATCACCAAGTATAGACTTAACCTAATACTTAATGGTGATATTCACCCCAACCCTGACCCACCCACTTCAGATACACATACCCCCACTACTTGCAATCTAAGCTACAAACCTACACTTAATAGGCCAACTAACTCTCTCCTAGCCTGTCATCCCAATATTAGAAGCATTAATAACAAGGTACATGAATTGCATGCACTTCTGCATGTCCACTCCCCTGAGATTCTCTGTTTATCTGAAACCTGGTTAAAACCTAACACTACAGACAATGAAGTGTTACCACCTGGGTACAACATACACAGGCTGGATCGTGCTTCGAGGAAGGGGGGTGGGGTAGCTGTACACTATAAATCTGAGTTGAATGTCACCATAGATGTAATACAACCACCTCAGATTAATAACTCGGAGATTCTTGCCACCAAATTGCAACTTAATAAAAATAAATGCATTGATACCATCTGTATGTACATACCCCCAGGTAACAATATATCTACACTTGAAGATATCCTGCACTGGCTATCATGTCACTACCCCCAAGAAACCCTACTACTTGGAGACTTTAACATAGACTGGGGCACCTGTTCCTCAGAATCCCCAACCACCCATATTAACCTGCATGCATTTACAGAAATCATATCCACCCCTACCAGGATAGGTAAACCCAACCAAAAAGAAAGCATACTTGACTGGGTACTCATAAATAGTTACCCCCAACCGTACACCTCTGGTACCCTCCCTGATGGCCTAAGCGATCACCTTCTCACCTATGTAATTAAGCACAAAGCCATTAATTCCCAACAACCCTTACTCAGCAAGGTTAGAAACAATATAAACTTTGACCCTGTCAAATTCCGACAAGAACTACACTCATGTAATTGGTCTATTCTAAAACACCTCCCCTTAGAGGAAGCAGTAGCATGCTTTAACAACAAATTCCTTGAGATCCTTGATTTGTATGCACCTGTTTGTTCAAAGAGAACAAAGGCAAAAACTGCGCCATGGCTTTCTAAAGAGTCTAAACTCAAAATTACCCTTAGAAACAAAGCATGGGGTTTATGGCGTTCTTCTACAGACCCCCCCCCCCCAAGATCACATTAAATACAGGCAATTCAGGAACAAAACTAAAAAATCCATTTTACAAGCCAAAAAAACAATACTACTGTAATTTACAGACAGTAAATCAAAATAACCCTCAGAGGTTTTGGGCAGGTTTAAATAATCTACTACATCCTGGACAAACTTCAACCCCAGTCCCTGCTGCTACTATTGATAAAACCCCTGAAGATGTTTCTAACAGTTTTAACCGATTCTTTACTGAGACAATTCAAGCCCTAGCTAGCCAACTACCTCCTAGCTCCCCTGGTCCTGAAAGTAGCACCCCTAGAAACCTACTCGCATTCAGCTTCCAACCAGTCGCCACTTCACTTATCCTTACCTTGATCAAAAAATTAAAGCCCACTACACTTTCTGTTGATCAACTCCCTGCCGAGTACCTACAAAAATCAGCTGATGCTATGGCTTATCCCGTCTCAATACTAATCAATCGAACCATAGTAGAAGCTAAAATTCCCACCATCTGTAAAATATCCTATGTAATCCCACTTCACAAAGGAGGCAGCTCTACTGAATTCTCCAATTATAGGCAAATAGCTATACTCTCTCCACTTGCAAAGATTATGGAAAAATGTATTCATAGACAACCCATGCACCACCTAATCCAGAATCACCTTATGGCAGACATTCAGCATGGTTTCCATCCTCATCACAGCACTACTTCAGCCCTCCTAGCCTTTACCAACACCATAAACCATAATCGCAACGATAATTATATATCCTCAGCCCTCTTCTTGGATCTTTCCAAGGCATTCGATATGGTTGATCACCAACTTTTAATCCACACCCTGCAAACATTCTGTCTACATACTAGAGCCCTTCAATGGTTTCAATCCTACCTGAATGGTCGACAGCAGGCTGTCCTCTGGCAGAACAAACTCTCTAACCTTCTACCCAACACCCTTGGAGTACCACAAGGCTCTATACTAGGGCCCTTGCTGTTCTCCATCTTCATTAACGACCTTTATACTGTCATCCCAAAAGTCAGCTGTATCCAATATGCTGATGACTCTACTCTAATTTGCTCGGCCACATCTCCAATAGAGTTATGGTCAGCTACCCAGACCACCTTTAATACAACAGAAAACTGGCTTTCTGAACATCGTCTGATCCTAAATCCCAAAAAAACTAAAATGCTGTTATTTTCACCAACACGTAGATCTACCGCTTTCACCTTTACCATAAATTCAAATGATGGCACAATAATCTCCCCTGACCCCTCTACAAAACTATTAGGTGTCATCATAGATAATAATCTAAAATTCGACCTACATGTTAACCAAACTATCAAAACCATCAATAAAAACTAGGGTCACTTTACAGAATAAAAGCCTTCCTAACCCCTCCAGCTAAAATTGCCATAGCTCGCTCTCACCTTCTTTCAACCCTTCTGTATGCACCCCCTCTACTCTCGAATTTAAACAAGACTGTCCTTAACAAACTCTCAATTTGCTACAACCACATTGCCAGGTTTGCCACTGGGCTGCCATTTAGGACACATCATTGCATCAATCTAAATCAGCTTGGGTGGCTTGAACTATCCAGCCTAATCCAGTATAACCAACTGATTATGGACTATAAAATCCTCTGTAATCCGAACAATACTCCTGCACTTAAAAATATTATCACCCCCTATAACAATCCTAGACCGCTTCGATCCTCTAACAAACTACTAATTCAAATTAGCAAAATTAATAACACAGCCGGTGATTCTCTCTTTGCAAACTCTGTAAGTAGATCCTGGAACTCTCTTCCAGCTGATATTACCTTACTTTCCACCTTAGGTCAATTTAAAACTAGACTCAAACAACATTTGTCAGTTAACTGGCTATGTCACTGTATCAAGCCTGGCTAACTCTCTCTAGAATGTGTAAAAATCTGTTATCCATCTTACTGTATAATTTAATTTAATCCTGACTTACGCTGGGGATTAACTCTAACCTGTGGAACTTGTTTAACTTGCTTACTTATGTAATCTCTGTAAATAGTCTGTTTGTATTATGTAATGCTGGTATTATGCAATGCTGTATCTGCTTACCCTTGGAGCTTTTCTCCCCGGGCCTCCGCTGAAAATGGACATGCATCCAGTCGGACTATCCCAGTCAACAAATGTAAAATAAAGAAAGAAAATAAATAAATAAAGTCTCACTATAAGTCTTAGCCTTCACTAAAAATTTGGCAATAAGGGGAAAATGGGGAAAAGTGCATTTCTGAGATATACTCCCAATGGGAGAATAAGGGAAATTTTGCAACATTTACAGTTGGCTGGGGATGCAAACAGTTCACAGGAAGGTTTCCAATATGGACTGATTTGACGTGGGAGTAATCAAGAAGGTAATTTGAAGCAAAGGCCCACTACTCATACTCTCATGGCTTCCAAACATAAGACAATGATTTTCCTATGCTTGTTTATATACCAAATCACCAACATGTTGTCAGAGTGGATGGCAATAACACTGGAGATGGAAGAAACCTGAACTGTCTGCAAGGTGAGAAGGACAGCCCTCGTTTTTCAGAATGTTGAGGTGCAGACTGACCTCTGGTAAGACCAGGTGCCTTAGAAAGTCTGCCTTTACATAATGTATAAAACAAATACTGGAAACAGCTGAGAGAATCCAAAGATCAAAGTAGATGTTGTGAAAACTGGCCAGTGACCACGCAAAGACCACCAGGATGTAAGATTCAAAAACCAAAATTTATTGAAGCGCTTTTCGTCTGCTTAGTAAGCAGACTTCTTCAGAATGAATTAGACTCATCCAACCTACTACATTTAAAACCCTAATTTGTCATCAATTAAGTATAAAAAGTGTTAATTGTGATCCATAATAGGCGGAAGAACTGTATGAAAACCACCTCACAGTCTATTTACTTGTCATTACATCTTAGAATACACAAAACCAATCATAAAACTTTTCAAATATCTATATCTATATATATATATATATATATATATATATACAAATCTACAGATGTACACCAACTTTAGAAATTATGTAAATTAAAAATTGTATGAACAAATTAAAAAACACAAAAATAAAAATAATAATAATAATAATAATAAACATTGGAATACACATAACAACCTAGTAAAAGTGCTTGTAAAAGTACTTAAAAAGTCCTAAATAAAAGGTACTCTCTTTGGGTGGAAAATTGGTCAATCATAACCACCCAGTTAATAGTTCCTTGTCAGGGTGATATATATGTATAAATGCATGTGTCCAAATAACAATATATTTTTAACAAATGCATATAAGTAAATATCCACCCATACGACAAGTGAACCTATATGTATAAAATCTAAACATTTACATAGGATACATGTACATATATCTACCTTTTAAGACTCAAAATACTCAATAAACATGAAACTGAACATGCTTCATTAAGACCTGGGGAATGGTAAGCCTCCAACCTTATCTGCCCATGTAGTTCAAGTGCAAGTAACTTTAATGATGCAGGACCACCTCTGTTGTCTCCAACTAGCTGATCTATTGCTATAAATTTAAACTGGTGGGTAGGGAATTCCACAACGTGTTTGGCAAGGGCGTTGGTTAGTTTATGTTTCCTTATAGCGTACTGGTACGAACACCAGTACGCTATAAGGAAACATAAACTAACCAACGCCCTTGCCAAACACGCCAGGAATTCTACCCACCAGTTTAAATTTATAGCAATAGATCAGCTAGTTGGGGACAACAGAGGTGGTCCTGCATCATTAAAGTTACTTGCACTTGAACTACATTGGCAGATAAGGTTGGAGGCTTACCATTCCCCAGGTCTTAATGAAGCATGCTCAAGTTCATGTTTATTGAGTATTTTGAGTCTTAAAAGGTAGATATATGTACATGTATCCTATGTAAATGTTTAGATTTTATACATATAGGTTCACTTGTCGTATGAGTGGATATTTACTTACATTTCCTTATATGCATTTGTTAAAAATATATTGTTATTTGGACACATGCATTTATACATATATATCACCCTGACAAGGAACTATTAACTGGGTGGTTATGATTGACCAATTTTCCATCCAAAGAGAGTACCTTTTATTTAGGACTTTTTAAGTACTTTTACAAGCACTTTTACTAGGTTGTTATGTGTATTCCAATGTTTATTATTATTATTATTTTTATTTTTGTGTTTTTTAATTTGTTCGTACAATTTTTAATTTACATAATTTCTAAAGTTGGTGTACATCTGTAGATTTGTATATATATATAGATATTTGAAAAGTTTTATGATTGGTTTTGTGTATTCTAAGATGTAATGACAAGTAAATAGACTGTGAGGTGGTTTTCATACAGTTCTTCCGCCTATTATGGATCACAATTAACACTTTTTATACTTAATTGATGACCAATTAGGGTTTTAAATGTAGTAGGTTGGATGAGTCTAATTCATTCTGAAGAAGTCTGCTTACTAAGCAGACGAAAAGCGCTTCAATAAATTTTGGTTTCTGAATCTCACATCCTGGTGGTCTTTGCGTGGTCACTGGCCAGTTTTCACAACATCTACTTTGATCTTTGGATTCTCTCAGCTGTTTCCAGTATTTGTTTTACAAGTATCCTGTGGAGTTCATTGTTTTCTTTACATAATGTATCCCCATCCTACAGCAGAGGCATCTGGGTCTATATCAGAAGATCGAAGTTTCAAAACGTCGAATGTGATATGGTCAACATTTATTTTATTTTACATTTGTTAACCGGGCTAGTCCGACTGGATATATTTCTATTTTCGGCGGAGGCCCGGGGAGAAAAGCTCTAACAGTAACATATAAAAGATTATCATGCACAAATATGTAAAAGTAATTATGTTAAAAATAATCAGAAAGCATTAGCTAAAAATTTTATACTATTTGTGAAACACAACATATAAAAAGATTATCATGCACAAATAAAAAAGAAATTATATTAAATAGAGAGCATTAACTAAAAAAAAAAAAAAAAAAAAAAAAAAAAATGTATACTATTTGTAAACACAATACCCAAAAGTATAAGACACTCTTACAATAAGATATGTGAAGTAGTTTACAATACATTCAAAGTTTAATTCATACAACATCATATGATCGAAGTTTTCAAACTTCAAATCTTTTAACAGAGATCTCCGTACAGTATGGAAAGGGAAGAGTCCCCTTTTCTGCACTGTAGTGCAATCTCGGAGCTAGTATATTCAAGTAGTGGGGTGTGGGGGGGGGTGCAGGGGGCTTGCCCCCTGCTTAGAGTGTTTAAATGGTTTGTTTTTGTAGTTTGTTGAGTTTTATTACATTTTTGATGTTTCAAGACTTCGATGATATGGTATCGACCATTTCAGATTCAACGTTTTGAAACTTCGGTCATGTAATATAGACCTAGGCATCCATGGTCATAGACACTACAAAATATGGGATTTGAAAGGGTCTGTCCACGATGCAAGATGCTCCTTCCACTTCTTGGATACCCTGATATAAGCTTTCAACTGGTTTGAAAGCTCATCCTACTTTACTTTGAGGATCCACTGAAACACACTTATTTGATACCTGGCATGAGTCACTAGGGACAATATGGATATCACTAAACCCATTATTATGAGGAAAAGAGCAGACTTGTTAGGATGTAGTTGCATTACACTTGACAACATTGAGGAAATTTTGTTTGGTGCAAAGAAGTTCATGGAAGACAGAGCACCCAGGGTGCAACCTATTAAAATGACAGATTGTGTGGACATCAACTGCGATTTTGCAATATTCACCACCATTCCAAAAAGCTAGAACAGATGAAGAAATTAGTCACAGCTGTCAATGAGACTGTGCATCCTTGCAGTTGCTAGGAAACAGTCATACAGGTAAAGAAAGACCCTGGACCCCCACAGCCTGAGAAGCATGACTACCACATGCATTTGGTGAACATCCAGAAGGTTTTAGTTAGACCAAAAGACAATGTTCCAAACTGAAAATGACTGTTATCCTTTATGAAGTGAAGGAACCCTCCTGGATTCCCTGGTAGTCTTGATGTGTTAGGTAGGCATCTTGAAGGTCCAAAGAACATGTGCAGTCTATTTCAGACCAACAGGAATGAAAAGACTGCTCAACTGCCATTCAAAACAGCTCACTGGGTGTATACTGATTTAGGGTGCTTAGACTGACGTCCTTGGGTCTTCACGAGAGCTAAAACGAAACTGGAGTAAAAACATGGCCCCTTTAATTCTGGTCAGACCTCATGAGCAGCTATTTGCTATGAGGAAAATTTTTGTGTTACTAACTTCAGCCAGATTGGGAGACTGCAGCATAGATGGAGTCATGAAAGGAATATGACAGACTCTCAATATTATGCCTCTTACCCATCTGTGATGGCCAGCAATTTAGTCAGGCAAAGAGACAAATGATTCCTCACTGGCTCCAGAGGGGAGAAGCAGGATAAGGACTAAGGGGTAGGTAACTGTCTACTAGAAAGAGGATAAAATCACAATCACACAAACATGAAAAAGGACGAAATCTCTTAAAGGAAACAAATAATTGTGCATGCCCTGTGTGTGTGTGTGTGTGTGTGTGTGTGTGTGTGTGTGTGTGTGTGTGTGTGTGTGTGTGTGTGTGTGTGTGTGTTGAGCATCCTGTGATGAATCGGCACCCTGTTTAAGGACAACCTTCTGTGTTTTGCATCTGTTGAGTACTGGAATAGGCTCCACCTCCGCCACAATTCTTGCCTTTTTCTTAATCCACTATGTGGATTCGAGGCCCTATATTTCTTTTGAGTCATACCTGGCTTATTTTCATGTTTGTAAAACAGCAGACATAGTAAGCACTGGCTCAAGTATGCTTTTTCTTTGTCTACAACTAGACTACATATTACCAGACCTATAATTTTGTTTTACTGCTTAGAAACGCAAAGCATCTCTTCTACAGTGTTTTTAACTTGGATGAATATGTAAAAAAAAAAAAAAAAAAAAATCTTGTGTATTTACTGTGGGGAAAATAACTAGTATCACACTTTAATTTTTTTTTCAGTTTGTACTTTATGGCAAATTCTGTACTGTGTTTTAATATCTGTTTACTAGCTCTACAAAGCGTCCTGTCTGCACCATTTTTTCTTGTTTTTCTCTTATGGGTTTATTTTGCCTTTGGTGATTCTGATAAATAGCATTTTTTTGGGCACTATCCTTGCAGGTGATCACTTGCTGGGATTGCTTCAGGTAGTGTAAGATGGGTCTCGGCTTGAGCTTTTGTTCCAAGTAAAAGCAAAATATGTACTTAAAATAAGTTGTCTGTTCATTTCTGTTGGCTGCTAGACTGTTTATGGTACTGACCACTGTAGCAGTAAGTCCAGTCTTCAATTCAATCTGTATAAATGCAGGAAATCAGTCCCATACATATATTTCCTTTGGGAATATAGGACATCATTTTCTTTGTGAATGCAAGGTTTTGGTCCTCTTGTTTGTCTATTAATAACAACGAGCTATTGTTTTACAGCACTTTTTACTTAGCTGCATGTAAGACATTGCTTGTATTTTTTATGTTTGCAAATGAATGGCATAAAAATATATTTGCTATATGAACTTAATTCAGTCTTACTGTATCATCTCTTCTGTGTAGTTCAGTAGCCCAGCTCTCAAATGTTGCAGAATATTAATACAATATACATAAAAGTAATAGTTTGACAGCCTAGAATTGGTTTCCTAAACTCACAAGGCACTCTTGCTGTACTAGTGGTTTTAGAATTATGTTGTCTTCTGTAAAAGTTAATTATAATATATGCAAAAAAATCACTAAATATTAAATAAATGAAATCACAGCAGTACCAGCAAACTGTGGAAAATGTAGAAAGTCATGGAAACGTTTTGAGATATTCAGGAATTATTCTGATATACTGCTCCTTTATAAATGTTAATTACTGACAAGGGAAGATATGTATTAATTCACATGAATCATATCAATTTCTCTTTACTGGTAATTGACTAAATTATGTTTCATTTTATTATGGTAAAATCAGCAGACATGTAATAGGTTGCCAAGGAAACAGACACATTTAAGTTAGGGTGGATTCCTTTAATGCTGTAGCTAGTGTAAAATGCATTTCTTATTTTTATGTGTAATAGTAAATTCAGCATAGCTCAACCCACTTAACTCTAATGGAGTAAGCAAGTTAAGCAGCTGTTTGTTTGAGCCTGCAACACTGCATCAGCCTTTCAAGCAAAAGCTTTGAAATCTTCAATTTATTGCTTGCACTGCTTTGCTTTGAAATTTTGTTCAGGCTTTTTTGATATCTGTTTTCTTTCAAATGTCACCTCTTTTGCTGTCTTTTGAAATCGCTTTTGACCATATGTGTGGCTGTTGTTCTCTTCTATGAAACAGAAATGATGGCCCTCAGTTCTTTGTCAAGTACATTGATAGCACGTCCTGAGGATTCGAAAGAAAGAGATGTGTGTAACATTGTACTGTGGCTAACAAGGTCAGAATTTGTCACACACATCGGTAGTTACTGCAATATTAATGATCATTGAACAGAGAATTCATCAATAGGTCATAGGTTATCTTGTGGTGACATATGCTTCAAGAACAACTGAGTTTAAGAATACATATTAAGAGAGATACAACCTACAGAGAGAGAAAAGATAATGCCTGAGGTTAGCAGCTTAACAGAAGAGTAATGCTGAGTCTGTACTTTTGTACCAAATACACTTCATTTACAGATAACTATAGGAATGCACACACAAACCGTGTTTTCTGTGAAGTCGGAGTTATGTCTGTTTTATGCAAGATTTAGTAGTTCTGCACTCTTTTATGGGGGAAAATTGTGTATTTTGTATAATGACAGTATAACTATAATGGATCCATATAATGAACAGATTACATGTAGTTTTAAAACATGGATTGAGAAGAAGTTGTAAACCATTTTGGCTTTAACCTGGGACTTATCATATTCACTGTTGATCATTCAGGATTGATGGTTTTGACCTCAGGATTGGGACCATTACTGGCACTGGTCCCTACATTGCAGACTTCAGTGCATGAACCGTCCCCTCAGCAATTCTGGAAGTGATCCTGGGTCCCTCTTGTTTTGCTGTTCCTGCTGTCCCACCCCACCCTTATAACCAAGACAGAGTAGCTTGGGGGGGGGGGGGGCTGTGCAAAATGTGATTTTAGCATCTGTTTTTGGTCTTCCCATTTTTCGGATACACCTCCTCTAAGATCTGGGAACATTGCCTCATGTGCAACAGGAAGCATCTGGTGTCACCCGAAGACAGCCCTACTCCAGGCTTAAACAAAGACTAGGAAGCTGAACCTCACACCCTTCAACCCAGTGACCCCAAATTTGGAGAAGCTTTGGAGCTTATGCAGCTGAAGACCAAATGTTCCTAGGACACCCCCACAGGCACATGACTGCATCCTTTCAGAGGCCTTCAGACCCTTGAAGTCATCATTTTGGGTGGCTCCTCCAGCTGATGAGATGGTTCAGTTGGTTGTAAATAATGCTTGAAAGAACCCCATTGTGATTGCCTCTGTCTAAAAGAGACCAGATAGAACTCCTTGTAATCCAAGGATTTCTCCATTTAGTTGCAAAACCTATTGGTGGACTCCATAATTCCTTTTGCTGCTCTAAAAATGGTTCCAGATCCACAGGCCAAAGCTGTCCACCCCTAAACAAGAGTAATGTATGAGGGACAGACTTGGGAAGTGTAGATTTTCATCCTCCACATTTACCTTGAGAGTGTTAAACTACATGGTCCATATGTTGAGGTTCCAGTGGCAGCAAACAGATGAGGCAGCTGACACTTTACATCTTGACTCCAACTTGAAAACCATATTCGATTCCCAGCTGTAATCTCTTGGTTCAGTAACTAACAAACTCTTACACCTTGCTGATAACTCTGATGGCTTACCGAGAGCAATGGGCACTGGGCTTATGGTTTATCAATATGCTTGGCTCCATCTCACCGACTTGCTGAAAACACCAAGGCCATTTTTTTGAATGCCCTCTTTAATAGAATCTTACTGTGTGGAGCTAAGATGAAATGGAAAAATATGTTAAAGAGAGAAATATGTCCTTCTATATCACTGTTGCAGTATTCTTTACCTAAGGGATCTCCTCTCTTACCATCAGGATCCACTGCCCATGGAGGCTCCTCTGCTTCTCTCTTATTTGTGTGATCTGCTGAATGCTAGGTTGGCATATTCTTCAGTTAAAGCTCACCTGTCAGCAATTTCTGTTTGTCTGCCTCCTCTGGCCTCCAGATCTGAGGTCAAGCAATTTCCTAAAAGTGTCCTTCTTGTCAGGGTTCCCTGGAAGCCTATTCCACCTTTCTGGGACCTCAATTTTGTGCTTGAAAATTTGACTCCGGCTTCTTTTAAGTCTGCTTCTTCAGCTTCCTTGCATCATTGTACTTGGAAGACTGTTCTTCTTTTGGCTCTCACGTCTGCTAAAAGAGTGTCTGAACTTCAGGCTCTTATGGCTATTCCTCCTTTCTTAGTTTTCCTCAGAGACAGGATTTCTCTTTGTATTAACCTTTCTTTTATGCCTAAGGTGTTCAATGAGTTGTCCCATAATCAGTCTATTTATCTTCCTTCCTTTTTTCCTTGTCCGCAATTTGCAAGTGGGAAGGTTCTTCACACCTTGAATTTGCAGTGACAGCTCAGATATGATTTGGATAAAACTAAAGTTATTCAAAATTCTGAGCAGCCTTTTGTTTCCTTTCATCCCAGGACTTTGGGTTTGGCAGTCTCCAAGCAAACCATCTTCTTCTGGATTTGTAAGACCATTTATTTTTGTGACTCTCTTCATGGCAAATATCTTTCCTCATCTGTAAAGGTGCAGTCCACTAGGGCAGTTGCCTGTTCTGGTACTGTTTTCAAGGGTCTGGATACCATTTCCATCTTTGAGGCTGCTACTTGGGCATCTCTTCATGTTTTCATTAAACATTACAAGTTGGATGTTATTTCCAGGTTTCCAGGACCAGGGTGGGATTTGCCAGGGCTATACTGCATGTGTTGGTAGAGGGTTCTTCTAGGCTTTCCTCTTCCTGGGCTTTCTCATGGGCTCTTGTACTCTCCCTTAGGAAAATAATAGTGCAACAGTGATATGAAAGGACATAGTACATGTGTGTAATCTATTACAATAACAGTAGATGTCCTTGTGACAATAGGATGTACTACCAGCTATGTCAGGAGAAGTAGGGCAGTGGATGTGTAACATATGCTTGCACAGCTAGCTGGAATTTTGTAAAGAATTGTGTTATTTGAATATCAAAGTGATTTGCACAGATGCTTGTATTGGAAATGTATTTGTAAAGCTACTTATGTTAAAAATTTATCAACAGTGTGCCCTGCTGGAAAGAAACAAAATGTACATGCATTACTGTAACTGTTTAAATGTATATATTGTAACAAAAGATACGGGAAGAGAAAAAGCTAAGGTCAGTCCCAGCTAACTTTGGAAAATAGCTGAAATTAAATTAGGCCATAAAGATTGTATTTTACAATTCTCATTGCAGCCAGAGACAAAATGTCTGTGAGAAGCCTGGCTTTGTAGCTCTGTAAGAAGGGTAGAAGTTTGAAATTGTTTTATGACTTCCAGGAGCTGCAGCAGATCTGAGCAAAGCTCTATCTTGTATGTGTGGTAACACATAAGTGCTAAAATCCTGGCAGCTTTTAGTGTTTAGATATTATAATGAGAAGTCTATCAGTCAGACTGAGCAGTCTGTTTCTTGGAACCTGATAAAGAAGGATCCTTCATTTACTTCATCTTGCCTTTCTCTAGTAAGTGACCAGGGAATAGTAAGTGTCCAGGTAATAGTATTCTTTAAATTAGTCAAGAAAATATAGTGAGATTAGTGAATTATTGTTTTTCTTTAACTTTGTGAATCTTTCTAGCTGTGTTATTTTTAATATTTCATGCGAATGAAAGTCTGGTGTTTAGAGAGATATTTAGTATTTTCATGTTCTTTTATTTATTATTAAATATATTTAAACTTTTCATTGTGGCTGGTCCTTTTAGAAAGTACTTAAGCTTTGAGAGTATTTGCATATATTTATTTGGTGGCCACTCCTGAAAGCTTGACTGTTTGGTCAACATTACCATTTGTATTAATATTAATTTCACTCAGTATATTTGGATACACTTTTAAGAGCCTCACAGTAACTGACTGGTGGCAATGAATCTACATTATAGTCTGGACAAAGCTGGTACAGCAGGTAATCGGTGCCAGTGTTTTCCAGGTGTGTGTGTGTGTGTGTGTGTGTGTGTGTGTGTGTGTGTGTGTGTGTGTGTGTGTGCACGTGCATGCGCATGTGTGTGAAAATTAAATCTCAAAGAGTGTGGGTGTCAGCTACCTACAGCAGGGACAGGAAGCACTAGTTTCACAGAGAGGGTGCTGTAGGACTTCGCTTGGACACTTGTCTGAGAACTTAACAGCTGTTCCAGTGGGTTGCCTTACTGGGGACCTGGGGGAGAGACAGACAGAAAGAAAACCAGACCCTGGGCTGTGTGTGTTCCTTGCATGCTCTTAAGGGAAAATGTACTTGATGCAGAGAGGTCTGCATCTGGAAATACTGAGTTTATCCATCTGTATTTCCAAGTGAACCTCCCTCTCCAGTATCAGTGGCGGTGATTCAGGGTGCTTGATTAGTGGCCCAAAATGGGGACATCACAGACCTCCTCTTTACTGTTGCAGTATTTTCCTTCCTACCCCTCTGTTCTACCTCTTGCCCCTCCTGGCCAAAAGGCTTATTTTCCTCTTCCTTTTTCTCCTTCTGGATGCACATGTTGTTCTTGTCCCTTATGGCATTCTGTTCCTCCTGTTTTTTTGTTTCAGTTGTGTGTATGTCGTATGTCTCCTTTATGCCCTATGCCTTGTGTGGGAGCACATGTGTGATGTATGACACCTGTAGCAACTAAAGGCTTTGGTATACTGGCTGGACATTGGGGTATCCTTGGCTGGAGATCCCTTAGGTAAGGAATACTGCAACAGTAGAGAGACATCAACTGTTATGGTAAGATTTTACTCAACTGTACTGTCTTCAAAGTTGTGGTAAAATTCCAGGCATCTCTGAGTTCATTTTCATGGGTTTAGCAGAGACCTTGTCAGCTTTTTACATAAAGGTTGCATGGAGGATGTTGTGGATTCTACTATTATTGCTCACCAAGACCCAGAGTGGGAGGATGTTTAAAGCAAAACAAGCAGGGCACCATTGATAAAAATCAATTATTATTAATGTACTTTCATATATATGTAAGATCATAAATTTAAAACTGTGTGTGTGGTCAGTTTTTCTTAGATCCTATGGGAACTGTAAAACCTCTAACATTGTATATTTAGCCAAACATACTCAATGTCCATCATATGATGTGGGCAAATCCAGTCAAAAATTAAAGGAAAGAATATGTAACCACCTGTCTGATATCAGGAGACATATTTCAACTAACACACTTAATAAACATATTCTTGAAACTGACCACACACACGCACAGTTTTAAATTGATGATCTTACATATATAGTTTTCAAGTCAATAGGTGAAGGTGACATTAAGCATCAAACTGAAACAGGAACTGAAATGGCTACAGCATTTCAAAGCACACAACCGACCTGGCTTGAATGGGTTTGTTAACATAAAACCCTATTTAAGAGAACTTCAAATGAAAGCACATTTATAATAATTGATTTTTATCAGCTCCTAAAGTTACATTGATTGCACCTTATTGTATTTTTTATTGTATTATGCAATTTTCTTACATTCTTGTACATCATGTGACTTAACTGCCATGCGACCTTAATCATGTGATTTTTCCTACACTTTTATACATCATGTGACTCAACTGTAATGTGATTAAGTTTTACTTATTTAAAAGACGTATTATGTTGAATTCACTATTCACCTGAAGAAGCCTAGAAGTTAAAGTGTTTTTAGCACTTGTGTTTTATTGCTTTCTATGTGGATTCTATATTATTAAAGACTGTGTTTTACCAAAACTGTTCATGGCTCCAGCAACTACACATCTGGAAATATTTTGTGTATCTATTTGTATTCCATGTGAACGTCCCTCTCCAATGTCAGTGGTGAGGACTGAGGCTCCTTGATCACTGGCCCAGAGTGGGGACATCCCACCAATTACTGAATACAATGTCCCCTTTTCAGATGAACCTCACAACACATGGATCCTAACAGAGATTAATGGCTTGAAAACCCTAACTTACCCTAAAAGATCAGAAATGCTGTCCCTTTATTCAGTATCTTAAGAGTCTCCTAAGGGGAGATGTATGTCTTGCCTAAAGTATCATTAGGGACCCAGTAGTCCTGTATCATCTTAAATCAAACAGTTCTACAAATAACAGAACCAGGGATCTAAGTCGACATCAGCAAATAAAACATGGTGGAAAGAGATGTTCATTACAGAGCTCCATCTCACTTATGTAATAGACTCCCACTGCAAATTAAGCAATGTCTATTTCCACATAGACAAATTGAGAGAAATATCGTCCCATTTCTATCCCAACCATCCACAGCAGCTACTGCAAAAGAGTTCTCTTTTTCAGCTTGAATATGGGCTCCCAATTTTTGGTTCTGCCTCCATGAAAAACACTGCCACACTCCAAACTATCTGTAACAGCATCTGCTGATTCAGTAAAAACTCACCTCTCTGTAAGCATTACGAGAACACTAAGCCACATGGAAACCCATAAAACAAAGTTCTAACCTATTTTCAGGATCCCAACTCTGCAATACTCTAGGTCCACACACAGTTACTCCCCTTGCAGCTAGACTTCATGAGCAAAGAACATTAGGTTTCTTACAAGAGATATAACAAATTTGTACACGTATTCCCCACGAGGAAAGGAAGTTGTAGTTCAAAGAGGCACTGTTGAGTTGTAGTTTTTTTAAGTGTTGGTGATTTTAGATTGAAAGTGAAATGTATCAGTGTTGTTCTAGAGATCTAGTTTATCTATGTTGAAGGCAAAATTTTTAAACAAGTTAATGCAGCATTGCTGGGGGCAGACTATGCCCCCATAGATATGCTAATTTAGTTATGCTTATGTGGGAAATTAATTTTATTTTTAAGTCTGAGTATGCAGATGACTAAGTTATATTTAACATTTTTAGATATTTTTATTTTATGGAATGGAAATGATGATGAAGTTAGAATTCATAGGATACATTCAAAATATCACAGATTTTCATAAATTTACGTACAACTTTGATCCTACCAAGATTGACTATTTACATACTACCATCATCAAGGCGACAGGTAAATTTATTTTAAACAATTTTAGGAAGCCTACATTTAGCAAGGGATACTTGCATGTTAAGAGCTTAAATTCATTTAATACAAAAAAGGCTATATTTAAGAGGCAATTTATTTGGTTAGCTCCTATATCATCAGATGATGAGTTATTAAATATCAAAATGGATAAGGTTGAGGAAATGTTCATCCGTAGATGTTATCCTGTGAAACTTATAAGGGTAATAAGAAATGAGGTTATGGAAATAGTGTTAATAAATTTCAAACACTTTTAGGGAAAGGCTTGGCTCAAAATCTGTCAAATGATAAATATGGAGATGAGATTATATCAACAAAAAAAAGTTTAAAAGAGCTCTAGTGGTTCCCTATAAATTGGATTATGTTAAATTTAAAGATATTAAGAAAAACTGAGTGATTTTTAAGGCCAGTCAACTACTGGATGGAATAGTGTGAAGTACACCTTGTTCTGTATACAAAAAGGGGTCCAATACGAAAAGCAATTGTTGGAAATGAATTAAAAGAAGCAAAAGAGCATAAAACCAAGTATTTGTGGGACAAGAAAGTGTAAAGCCTGTAATCAATGTTCCTACATTTGGATAGGTAACAGTATTATTGTCAATGGATCGAATGGCAGAGAAATATGGCCCAAGAAGGATGATTGTTATAGTACGGGTTTAGTATATATTGCTTTATGTTCTAGTTGCACCACTGTTTATGTGGGCAAAAGAGAGACAACCTTGAGAAAAAGGATTTATGAAGATGTACATGATATAAAGAAGAAAATTTTGGAAAACACTCTTTAAAAAAATTCTAGGACATGTTAGTTATGTCTTTCGGCTTTTCCAAGTTAGGGGTCACCACAGTGGAACTCCGGTCTGCTAATGATTGGCAGTGGATTTTTTATGGTGCTGAGTTGCCAGCCCGATGCCCAACCTTCAACGAAGGCCCACCCATTCACACATGCACCTACCTGCATGTCTTTAAACGTCACTCAACCACGGGGAGGACACGCAGACTCCACACAGAAGGCACTCCAGCCAAGAATCGAACGGGAGAACCTCTTGCTGTTGAGGCAACAATGCTAACCGCTGCACCACTGCAGTCATATTCATATCTAAGATTCAAAAACTTAACATTTGTTATTTTGGAAATTATTAAACCTGATACAGGCAAGTATACAATCTTATATAAATGCATATAATATGGTCTCACAAATTTGTAGTCAATCAGAATATTGAATAATTAAATGTTGAACGGCATTACTCATTGATTAGACTAGATGGGTGTTTTAACTGCTTTTAATCTTTTTCAAATTATTTTTTTAACAGAATCTTTTAAAAAGTCATTTTCATTTTTTTATTTTTAGTGGTACTTCATACAGTTTGAAGGGAAGGTAAAATGATGGGTGAATCAAGGGATTTTTTTTTGAATGCTGTGACTTTTAGGGTTGGTATGCCTTTAAGGCAGTCATGCCGCAGAAAGGGGTAAACTAAACAGTAGGCATGTTCAGTGCTGAAGCTGTTCTATCTGTACATGGCATGAAAGCTCAACTGATTTTGTGAGGCTCGATTGTTTTTCTTCATTAATAAAACTGTGCATTTCTGAACATTTCTTGGTACATTTTCTCAACAGAAAAGGACTAATTGGTTGTGTGGTGAGACCTTCTAGTCATTCCGTTCCAGTGCTGTTTGTTTTGGTAATAGTTTTGGGTCCTGCACAAAATGTCTGTGGTTATTTTTGGTTTGTGGGATGTTGCGCAAAAGGACATTTAAAGGAAGCAGAGTAAATGATTACATAAGCTGCCAGAAAATTGTAGCTCCCTATGTCAAAATAATGATAGTTTGCTTTGACCTAGCTTGCCTTGAGAGAGAAATCCTGCATCATAAGAAACAGAAGGAAGGCGCACAAGTAATTTTGAGCACCTCTAAAAGTGTCTGTCTTTGATACTATATGTTGATAAGAACTGAACAAAATGAACAGAACTTGTCCATGAAACGTGTGGCACACATGCATCCCTGAGAAACTCCAGTCTAATTTTATTCCATGGATCTTACTCTCATATTAAAGGGAAACTGCTTGTGGAAATAAGCAACTGTTTCAGAAATCCCTGGAGGTACATTCAGTGACATTAGCTGTTAATAAAGTATACGACAAAACCGACCAGTAGAAACACGAAGAAACACTATTAAAATGTAGAAAAAACTTCAAAAACAAAATCATCCCCAAGGGGGGTGCTACAGGAAACAAACACTGGAGACAGGAGCTGATTGCGGAGTGCTTTTGTTTGGTTTTATTACTACGAACTTCTTCAGAGCGATACATTAAATTAAAATACTTTACTTGTTTAAATAGTATTGAGAATGCACACAATTCAAACGAGGTGTAGAATACATCGCTTTGATAGGGTAACAGTGTAACCGAGACTGTCTAAATGGACCAATAAGTATATCAGAGACGGTCTATTTCTGTAACTGGGAGGATACTGAAGCATCTGTACTTATTTACTGTGCTGCTTCAGTATACTCTGTAACTACCAGGTGATTATAAGACTAATACTGACTTAGGCAATGAGGGACTCACATTTTGTTATTCTCATTGATGTAAAGTAGTTGTGATCACCCACCACAGGATCAGTAATCAAGGAGGCTCAATCCTCACCACTGGCACCTGTGGGGAGATGTTTACTGGGAGGATAAAAGGTACACACACAGTATTTCCTGATGCAGCTCTCTGCATCTAATGCAATTTCCCTTAAGAGAAAAAACACAGACCACAGTCAGTCCAGGGCTGGTTTCTCCCTCATCCTTCACATCCCCAAAAGACTCCCCACTGCCCCAGTTACAGATTTAAGATCTCAGCTGAGTGACCAAGACAAGACCTCCAGCACTCTCATTGACCAACCAGTGCTTCGTGTCCCTGCACAAGTAGCTGACACACACACTCTTAGGTTTGATTTACACACACACACATACACACACACACACACACACACCTGGGAAAGGCTGGCACAGGTTTACTAGCTATGCCCCTTTCTACCCAGACTACAATGCAGTTACCACTGCCACCGGTCACTCCTGCCCGCTACCTTAAGGCCCTTAACAAAAGATGTCCAATCTTACTCTGTAATATTAATATCAACAAAAATTGTAGTCTGATCAAGAGCAAGGCTATTAGGAGTGGCCCACACAGTGTCACCAAATAAATATGCAAGTACTGTCAAAACTTAAATATCTCTACACAGCTCAGCCACAATGAAAGGTTTAAATATATTTAATAATAAATAATAAAATAACAAGACAATACTAAACATATATTCACAGTGACATCAGAGTTCAAAACCACAGGAAATATTTAAAATAACATTGCAGTACAGGCTCACACAAATAAAGAAAATATCTAAACTAAGCTTTACTATATTCCTGACTGAATCCATGAGAATTATACTATTCCCTAAAAACTTACTTCATTAGAGCAAGGCAGATGATGTTGTCAGGTCTGAGATATGGTGCAGAATGCTCTGTCTCACTAAGAGACTTCTCAAAATAATATCTAAAATATTACTAATGGGATAGCTTGCAGAATTACATCATTTCTGGTCATATGACTTCTAGCTCCCTGACCAAAACCCCAAATTGCTGGCAGCTGATAGCATTTAACATCTACTTGTAAAAATATTCATACCAGGGCTTCTGCTCAGATCTTTGGCAGATGCTGGAAGTCATAAAACAATTACATTCCTTCATGCTTTCAAAACAGCAATTAGTTTGCCTAAAGACAAAACAGAAATCTTCCTATTACGCACTATGTCTCTAGCTGCATGGAGACATCTTTATGCATAGCATATAATGTAATTTAATTTCAGATATTTTTCTAAAGTTTGCTGGACTGAGGTTAACCACCTGTATTCCAGTTTCCACTGTTAAAATATATACATTTAACAGTTACAATAGGGCATGTACATCTCTGTTCTCTTCCAGTAGGGCACACTGTGGATACATTTTAAACAAAGCACTTTATATATACTTTTTCAACACAAACATCTGTACAGAGTGGTTTGCTATACACATAACATACAGTTCTAATACATCTGTAACACAAGCATCTTATATAAATTAGTTTGATATTCAAAAATGACATATAATTATTTATAAAATTCCAGCTAGCTGTGCTGCCACTGCCTTGTTTCGTCACAGCAATCTTTACTATTGTGACCAGGAATTATGTAGAATGTATATGTTTGAACTCCATTAAAAAGGTGTGTATGAAAGAAAACAACCTTAGTCTATCTGCTATGATGTTAAGAATGCTGTAGCTAAATTTTTAACATTAATATATCAACATTTAATACTCAAACTAAATAGTTTAAAACTCAGTAGTTTTAAAAAACTACTTAAACAATATCTTAACAAATCTTGGTCCTACATATGCTCATCACCAAGCTAAGACTTTGCCATCACTATACGATACTCTCCAAATACTCGCCTTAAACAGAATACTCTCAAACTCTCTCTGAAATCACAAAACAATTTTTATAGCTAAGTGCTGCTGTACAATTCACTAAGTTGCACATGGCCTTTCTTTTTAGTAACTTCTACCTCTGTAAAATCTTAGAATGTATACATTTAACTTCAAGTGTACAATGTAAATAAAAATGTAACTACTATGTGTTTAACTGGAACTGAGTATAATGTAATGTAAACAAATGGAGCATTTCTCCCGAGTCTCCTCTGAAAATGGGTATTACCCAGTTGGACCTTCCTGGGAAACAAAGATATATAAATAAATAAATAAATACACTTCATTTTACACTTCTCCTTATCAAACAGATGTAAAGCTATCAAAGAAAAATTTCCAGTGTATATTTATAAGGTAAAAGCACTTAATTTATGTTGTATTTCAGGAGTTAGAGTGCATGTGTGAGTGTGTGTGTGTGTGTGTGCGCGCGCATAGCTTTCCTGTTGTCATTGTTTGCATGTTCATGCATGTTTAGCTATATATATATATATATATATATATGTATATTACACAGCTACATTTAAATTTGTCAACATGCAGAAATATCAACACCAATCTTATCACTGCACGATGACAAAAAACAACTTGCCGACTTCGCAATAACTGAAAAATGAAAACAAATGCGATTTTTTCTGACTGCTGAATCAAAAAGAAAAAGAAAAGGAAGAAAAACAAATTCCTAGCAGTAACTGCTAGCTTACTTTATCTGAACAGTAATGGTGTTAGGGAAAGGTTTTTTTTCTAAGTTAATGTGTAGGGTTGGGGTTAGGTGGGTAACAGGTCATCTAAAGTGGGAAACAATTTATTTGGAATGCTTTTCTAGATCTGTGCAATTGAAATACATGCTAGCTAGCTAGTTTTCAGTGTAACTATACATATACTGTAATTTTGTACAAAGACATTCCAGTACTACTATAAAATAAGTAATACGTTGAATAACATTCTGAATAATCAAACAGGGAAGTATAACTGGTAACAAGGGCAACAAATTGCACAGGCTTCCGGCAAAAATTAATGGAAAAGCTGCGACACATATGCACGACTGGAAAAAAAAACAATGACAATAGGAAAGCTTGACAGGCTGAAATTGATTGGACTTTCAGGAGAGATGTACTTTTGCATCCACAGTCAAAGAGCTGCTGCACTTGCTCTCATTTACCCCATGGACAGGTAAGATCCCATCTCTACAGCAAGACAGTCTGTCAAACCTACATGTAGCTGAAAGCTGAGGGCATCAAGACAAAAAGCAGAGCTATTAGCAAAGGGAAAAGGTTTTTACTTTCAAAAGCAAATTAGGTCACATATTTCAACAGTGACTTTTGGAAACAGGCACAGCCTGCCCTAAGATATACTCGTTAAACACTGAGCTGAATAGTATATTTCTGCAATAAAGGAAAGGAGCAAAGAGAAGGCAGGAAGGAAAAAAAAAAAAGCTCATTAACACACTTCACTATCTCTTGAGAAGCCCCAGAATAAGCTTTACAAGTTGGCAATGTGAACCCGTCTGACATGCTCTGCAACTGGCATTCACATTTCTTACTCTAATGATAACGCAAGCTTAAAACTAAACTGTCAGCTCTGCAAAAACAACCTTCGGACAAGAGTTCATAAGTCATAAGAGTGAGTATTAAAATGCAAAACAAAGGCTGTAAAGATGATACATTTATTGACACCTGGCAAAGAAGGTGTACTACTTTTCTACTTTGTAAATGTCTATTTCACTTTTTTTGGAGGGGAGGAGAATAACAGTACCTAGAGCTAAAACATGCACAGAAAATCATGATTTCAACAGTCATTATTACATATGATAAAATTTTTTTAGCAAATAGCAATATATGGATCAGCAAGCGATAAATACAACTTTTACGTTTACCCCATTTTGTATGTTTGTTTCAAGCCAAAATAACTTAGACCTGCTACTCCAGCAATGCCATGTACCTCCTGTAATCCAGCGAGTCATCCCCATGCAGCTGTGCAACTGTGAGCTGTTTTGGTCACCACAATGCAATACTGCACTTACTATCCAGAAACTTCTTGTTTAAGAGAATCTTGCTGGTTAGTCCTTTGTTCTGAATACCTAGAACATGAATCAGGAAAATACCCAAGAGATACTTACTACCTGACTTACTGAAAAGGAATTTGTAACACAGCCAAAGTGTTTTCAAGCATGCCTGAGAGTCTGTTCCCACTGCCCCAATGCCTTTCCAGTTTAATATCTCATCCCAAAATAAGACTGATAAAAAGGTCAGGGCTCCAAAGGCTAGAAAGTGGTATATAGAGACAGAGGGTAAAATCTGAATGCATTCTACATTTTGATGTCTTATCATATATTGAGAACTTCAGACTATCCAGTTGTATCACAAGACAGCCATGTCTAGCTTGGATTACAGAATAGATCTGTCTATCATTCTGTGTGATAAACCAAAGTGTTTATTACCTCCTCCATGAACCAACCCTTCCAAGAACTAATAAATGTAAAACCATCACATCCTTGTCACTAGCAGCTGGTGCACAACTACCAATTAATCAAACTAATCAAAATCAAAGAAGGGAACTACAGTTACACAACAGTTCTTGGCCATCTCATATTCTTATCCATTTCTGTATGGAAAAATGATATCCGAACAGAAATATTACCAACTTGAAGAGGTATGAGTATGGTTGCAATTGTACCTCCTCTCTTAACGTTAGAAATCTGGACAAAACATAAAACAATGGGGGGTGTGGAAACAAAGGCCCAAAAATAGGGACAGATTTTAAATATTGCTCTTGGAAACTTAGAAAGCTACTAGAATAAGAGGATTTATGTTAGTATGAATTTTCTGAAGGATATGAAGTCTGAAAGTAAAAATATGTCATATTTGGTTTTTGTGACTTCACTCCACTGTGATTTGCTAGAAAACCACATACTGTATGAGGAACAGACCAAATATTTGGGACAAAAATCTGGACATTCTGTGAAAATCTGTACAGCTGAGAGGTACTTGCAATGCTATTTATGTCAGAAGTTACACACTCCTTTATCTAAATTATTACACACTTGATTTTCAAAGTTACAGTCATACTACAAACTGCTCAAACAGTGACACATTTTTCCAATATCCAAGTGCTGCAATATACCACAGATCTGCCTGCATCATTGTCAGGTCCTACTCTATGAAAAAATGTATACCTTTGATGCAGGACTACATGTACCTAAGCCAAGCACTGCTCATGTGCTGCAAACTTAGTCCAGCATCCAAGTACCAAATAAGACCATAGACTGACACCAGTTGTTATTCTACACAAAATATTTTATTTATTTATAGTTAGTTGACCAGGTTACTTTTACTAGGTTGGTGGTCTCTTTTTAGGGAAAACACAAAGGGGTATTTATACTGACTAGGGGAAATGTTTTATTTATTTTATTTATTTATTTATTATTTGTTGACCGGGAAAGTCCGACTAGGTTCCACAGAGCCTGTTTTCAGTGGAGGCCCGGGGAGAAATGCTCCAGATGCATGTCTTTGGAATGTGGGAGGAAACTGGAGTACCCGGAGGAAACCCACGTGAATACAGGGAGAACATGCAAACTCCACACAGAAGGCACCCCAGCCGAGAATCGAACCGGTGAACCTCTTGCTGTGAGGTGACCATGTTAACCGCTGCACCACTGCACCGCCGCCTGTGGCCAGGGCACTGAGGAAATTCCCCTACTCTTTTAAGTACCATGGGATCTTTTATGTCCACTTAAGCTACCATGAACTCAAGTAGATGGGGCCTCGGTTTAATGTCTCTTCCAAAGGAAGACACTATGGAATACAGCACCCCTCCCCCTTATGCTACATCACAGTGTGTGTAACAAGAATGATTAATCCAATTAACTGAGTTAGATCTTCCATCACCACATCACCAAAGGCAAGTGTACTGCTTCTGTTGCACCACTACCCTAACATATTGGCAGAAGGTAATATAACGAAGGACCTTGCTAAAACAGTGCTGTCCATTTTACTTTATGCTGTTCATTTCAGTAGTGAAAACATTATGAAAAGTGACATTAAATGATACAGGAAATGGTCACATAATCTAATCCACCACACTAAGGCATAAACTGCTGTCATCTGTTTTGCTGCACACACTCCTGTCCTCATCATCCAGGCCTTCAATGTCATTACCAGTTATCTCACCACTCTCCTTTCCATCTAACTCTCTGCTGAATTCCTTTATTATTCCTTCTCTTCATCTCACTCAGCCTTCTATGTTAACAACACTCCCTTATTTCTTAACTCACCTCTATATTCTCTCCAACCCAGTCTTTACTGTGTCCCAACTCATTTATTTCCATGGTGGATATTGCAACACACATGCATGCCCACCCTGATTCCAAAAAAACAGTTGCAGTCTTTTTGTGAAATTATTATTATTATGACCCAAAGAACGTACACCTACTATTTCAAGATTACTGTGCATCTTACTTATTTTACTAAACTCTATACAAATGAATTAGAATGAAGGGCTGCAAAGATGGTATATTATTGTTTTTTTCTACTGTGTCAGACTACAGCCAGGTAATGTCGGCATTTTATAACCTGTTCTTATTACACTTGACTTTTACAATTCTTCTAGGTTATGCCTAAGAAAAGACTACTTTGGATCAGTGACTGTCAGTAGTCAAGAACAGCTTCTAGCCTTAATAATTAAAAAAAAAGTTTCATAAAAATCATAATAAACTCATCACGTCCTAACTTTAAGTGTGTGTAAAAAGATAAGCACTCTAAATTGCTCTGCAAATTATGAGCAGAAAAATAACTATATCATAAAACAACTAACCCCAATTTCTATTACCATAATGTCTCTTTATAGGTTAAAAATTTTATTTACTGAAATATCATTAAGTATACCTGTGTCGGACCAAATCTATAGGAAGCTTCAGAAGCACTGCGAGAATTACAATGTTGTCCTCTGATAACAGAGTAGGAATGCGCCTGTTGAGATGTTGTTAAAACATGGCATACTTGCAGAAGGGCAAAAAAAAAGTGTGTTATTTCCTTAGTGCAGATCTACAATACAGGCAGATTGTAGCAATGAAAGCTGAAGAGGCAACAAACCGAATATGTATGACAGATTGCAAAATGGAAATAAAACACACTAATTCTCTACCACTGAGCTCCAAATACTCAGTTAAACAATGTTTAAATAGGTTCATAAAGTTCATAAGTACCAGACTAGCTGCCCTTGTGGGTCATGTTAAGCCTAGCCAATTACTCTCAAAGGTGAGAATCAAACTCTATACTATGTGCCTGTGAGATAAACAGCTTAACCACTATATCAACCCCTGGATGTGAAGGAGAAGTGAATGCAAAACAAAATGTTTACCAAAGTCTGTAAATGAAGATGTGTTATGTTTATTAAGACATTGTTAACGAACAGCTACAACAGCGAATATGAGACAGAGGAGAGAGACAGACAGAAATCTTCAGTAATGGAAACTACACTGCTTAAAAAAAAAATACGTTCAAAATGGTGGCTGTTTACAACACTTACGAATTTGATGGTGCACATTTTAAAGCTCCCTAATAAAATTCAAATGGATTTGTCAGTGCCTCACAAAACAGCCATTCTAAATCTGCAGAAACACTAGAAAGTGAAGCACAGTCAAACTGAAGAACTTACACAATTTTTTTTTTTTTTGCAGGGAAACAAGACCCTGGTACACCTCACACTCCTTGCTACTGGAAACCTAGATAGTCTGAGGCTACACTACCTAAGGGGGAAAGTGAAAAAACCCAAGTGCAATCTTGATCTTTAGCACAGTGTCCTCTGAAAAACAAACTAGTGTTTGGCAATAAGAGAGATGATTAGTGTAATGATGATAAGCTTATTTATCATCAAATTTTGGTTTTATAAGCATCTTTCAAGAAATAAAGTAAAAATGTTTATGTTTGCAGGGGAAATAATTTTGCTTAAAATTACAAAATTAATTTTGTATTTGAAAAAATAATGTTTTCTGTACCTGAAAATATGCACTGTGAAAAAAAGAGCAGTGCCAATCTAAGGAAAGCATGCTGAAAATTGCAACCCTTAAGTATGCTGAAAATTGCTGCCCTTAACAGAGCTCATCAACATCAGCAAAAATGCTTCAACACTGGCATCAGGCAATACTTTTTGCCACAAAATGTCAGCGCACTCCTTACATAATGAAGCATTAGAAATTCAAACAGTAAAAATGTTCAAGATTCTCAAGGAAGGTAATTACATAAAGACGTGGCAAAATTTGATTTCATATCACAAACACGTTTCCTGGCCTCTAGTCAACAAATAGCAGTACTCATGTTTATGAGGTGATCTAAAGAAGTGACTATATAGTAACTTGTGCCAGAATTCTGAAAACAGGAGATTCTGTATAAAGCCTTGTGAAGGGTGTACAAGTGAGTGGATAAAGGCTTTAGACTAGGAAAGGGAGGAATAGACAGATAATAGCTGTAAGGGAAAATGGGTTGATTCTGCTGTGGATTTAAAGAACATATAAGAGGGGAGGTCTAAGGGTTTGTCATACTTTGGGGAAACCTAAAGTGGACACATCTACTTCAATGCTGGGGGGAAGTGGCATTAGTAGACCTAGGAGCACCACCTAATGACCTGCCAGCCCTAGTTCTGAGTGTCTGACAGGGGGGTAAAAGGGAATGGAGAGGAGGTTGGAAAGGGAGGGGATCTGGTGGACTCCAAAAAGGAGAGAAAGGGAAGTGGGAGGCTAAAAGAGGATAAAGTATATGCATTATGGTTCTCCAGTTCGATCCTCGGCTGGGGTGCCTTCTGTGTGGAGTCTTCATGTCCTCCCTGTGGTCACGTGGGTTTCCTCCTGGTGCTCCAGTTCCCTCCCACATCCCAAAGACATGCTGTAGGTGGATTGGACATTCTAAATTGGCCCTAGGTGTGAGTGTGCACGTGTGTGTGCCTTCTGTCGAAGGTTGGGCGCCGGGCTGGCAACTCAACACCGTAAAACTCCACTGCCAGTCATGAGCGGACAGGTGATCCGCTGTGGCGACCCCTAACCGGGAAAAGCCAAAAGAAGAAGAAGATTATATAAAGTTGGGTTACAGTCACTCAACTGCTTACACAACTGGCTGACTTGTGTTTTCAGTATCAGAACTGGCAGTGCTCCCTTGTATGATTTTTTTTATTTTCTCTTCTTTCTTTCTTTCTCTTTTGCTCTTTCTTTCTCTGTTCTCTTTTTTTTCAGGTTCTTTCCTGACACTGCACTATTTATATCCGATATTGTTTTATAACTGAAGAGGAATATATCTCAACAATAATAAAATCAAGACTCTTTCCACCAAAGGCAGGCGCCCGGTCTGGTGGACCCCAGCCATAAACAAACTCTACAACAAGAGGAGAAAGCTACTACATGACAGAGCAAAATCCCTAAAAGGGAAGGCATCTCTGATCACTACTAGCAAAAAACTACGATCACTCATAAAATCATCCAAGGCCAACTTTGAGAGAAAAATCGCTAATGACACAAAAGACAATCATAAGGCCTTCTTTAGCTATGTTAGAAACCTGGGCGGAAACTCCCAGATATGCTCAGAATTAGTCCAAAATGATACAAAAATCACTGAACCCACAGATATTGCCAACATACTGGCAGACAGGTTCAGTGCAAATTTCTCCCCTCTCTCCCCCCCAAAAGGAGAAATATCTATCCCACCAGAGTCTAGCCTCCCAAACATCTCAGATGCCCAGGTGAGAGCTGCTCTCTCTAAAGCAAAAAACACAGCATCAATGGGACCGGACGGTGTCCCCGGCTGTGTGCTACACGAACTCTATGAGGAACTAAACCCACACATAAGGCTGCTGTTTAATCTTAGCCTTACTACAGGATACGTACCCAAAGAATGGCGTACGGCAACTGTGGCCCCACTCCACAAAGGCGGTGCTTCTACGGACCCTGGAAATTACTGCCCCATAAGCTTGACGAGCCTTGTCTGCAAAGCTATGGAGAGAATCATAATGGAACTCATAAATAAAGACATTGGGGACCTACAGACACTGGATCCTACCCAATTTGGCTTTGTCAAGGGCAGATCCTGCCTCTTGAACTTGGTCGACTTTTTCGAAACAGTCACTAAGGCAATTGATGAGGGTAAGGCAGTTCACACAGCCTACCTTGACCTAGCAAAAGCGTTCGGCACAATACCCCACTCGGGTATCATAGAAAAGCTCACCAGCTTAGATGTAAACCCATATGTCACAAGATGGGTTGCAAACTGGCTCAAGGACAGAACCCACAGAGTTAGAGTTGCTGGTGCCATGTCAGACTCTAAGCCGGTCACAAGCGGTGTTGTCCCACAGGGCTCAGTCCTGGGCCCCCTCTTGTTCGGCATTTATTTTTCTGAAGTGCAGGCAAACATAGGGGGATTGTGGCTGACAAAATTTGCAGATGACTGCAAACTGGGCACCATAATTGACACTCCATCAGACACAGACATCCTCCAGAGAGGTCTCATAGAAATGGATAACTGGTGCCAGAGTCATGGCCTTAAGCTAAATGCCAAAAAATGGATAGTCATACCCTTTGGGAAAAACAAGGTAACCCCTAATTACCACATAGGTGGTAATCCATTAAACACGGAAGACGTTATCAGGGACCTGGGGACCCAAGTTGACAGTAACCTCTCTTTTGACACTCACATTGCCAAAGTGGTTAGGAAGACCTTCTACATTGCCCACCTGATCATGAAGGGATTCACATCCAGATCAGGAGAGGTCATTGTACCCCTGTACTCTTCACTTATCAGACCAATGATTGAGTACAACGCCCCATTCGGAATGTACCTTACCCGACACCTGCAGCAGTTGGAAAGACCCCAAAAGTTCCTCACCAAAAGGATAAAGGGGCTCAAACATATGTCATACGCTGCCCGACTGAAGAAACTCCAGCTCTATTCAGTCGCATACCGTCTGCTCAGAGGTGATCTGTGCCTGACATACAAGGCCATGTCCAACCCGGAATTAATGGACATGCTCCACCTCAAAAAATCCAAATCCACCAGAGCCACGAGAGCAAGAGACTTAAACCTCAACACGGACATAAATAGGACGTGCTGGAGGGACAGATTCATCACCCAGAGACTCCCTACACTATGGAACAGAATCCCAGTCCATGTGAGGCAGAGCCCCTCACTGACTCTGTTCAAGAGAAATCTTGACAAGTGGATGGGAGATTGTAGGTTTACCCCGGGAATCATCTCTGTGTCATTGCTGGACAGAGGCACAGCAAACTAATGGGTATAGTATTCTCATCCTAAGGGGTGGTAAAAGCCACACACACTCTGGCTAGGCTTATAAATGCCCTAGGGCAGATAGCCTAGTATGAACCTATGAACCTATGAAACTAATACAGAGGTAACCTTATACATCTTATATTATTTAATTGCTTTATCATTTATGTATTACTGATTATACTATGGTCGTAACTGACTCCTTGCAAAAAACTTTTTAGTGACATTAGCCTGGATAGACTGTGGCTGATACAGTAGCGGATACAAATAGAGTAGCTAATATAGATATAATACTATATATTTTTTCTATGTTGTAAAGCTTGTTTTTGGAACAGAGAGTTGGAAAACAGTAAAGCACGACATGCTTCCAGATTTATGCCTTTGAAATGTGTAGTTTCTTCTTCTTTTTTTCCTTTTTTCCCCGTGTTTTATTGACTAGAGGTTACTGCCACAGCACTTCCGGTAACCTGGGCATGCTTTAATCCTGTCACAAACATTCATGCTAGTGTCTGACACTAGAGGATATGATAGATTAATAAGGGTGACTGTTTGGATTACCTGTAAGGTATTGGAGGACAGAGTGAGTTTTTGTTTTACAATTGTCTGTCAAGTGCTTCACTGATGGATACTAGTGTTGGTTTTATTGCCTGGAGGGAGTGGTATTGTGAAAGCAAATGGTTGTGGCAGATTTGTTAGGTCTGTTTGATTGTAGTTGCTTCTCTGTGAAAAAATGAGTTGTTGTATACTAATAATGGCAAAATCTTCTTGTTCTTTTGAGAGGTTGCTGAATGACTGCCATGTCTGGATTAGATTGTGATCAGGCTGTATTTAGATTGGAGTTGACACTTATGATGAAAAGGAATTAGGGTTGTCTTTTCTTTCCCTATGCCTTTTATGTGTGCTTTTTCTGGAGTGGGTTTTTGTGGATCTGGTGTAGGACATAGGTTTGTCAGTTCCGAGTGATATGGGATGCTACTTGTGTTTGATAGTTGTGTGTATGTTGTGGCTTGATTGCATAGTTGACTGGTGGGGTTTTTACTTGGCGACATTGACTAACACTGAACAGATGTATGATTTCTGTGTTGGCTTGTGCCTTATTTAACTGTGTTCACAGTCTTCCCACCTTTAATGGTAAGCTCTATTGATCTTCACTTATGCAGGGGTTTCCTTGCCTACATCAGGCGAGGGCCCTCACCGAGGGATGGGAAGTGTAGCAACCAGCCTTCTCGATACTCGGCGGAAGACTTCTGTTATAAAATAAATTAAGGGTGATTGCTGGGCACAGACATTCAATTTAAGTAATCCGTGAAACTCTAGGATACTGGTCCCTGGTTCTCTCTATGATAGTCTATTTACATATTCCACTGTACTAACAGAGGTATATTGACCCCATTAGTAACACAGTGATTTCATAATTGTTTAAGACTGAATGGGCATACACATTTGAATAATTATTTACTCAATTTGACTTGGTATAGTTTTATTGGCAATGTTGTGGTGTACTGGTCATCAGAAGTGCAGTAGCAAGAGCTGCCCAAACTCTGTCCCATCTGGTTAACGTCTCTGTAGTAATTAATAAACAATTCTATGTGGTTCTTTTCCGCATGAATATCCATCTGTCATTCATGCGGAACTGGGTAGTCATGGAAACTACTTGTAAAAAAATACCTGAAATTAGGATACTATCTACTCGCTAGCTCAAATATATCTAAATTGATAAGGTATTCATATATTTATAGGTTCATAGGTTAGTACTAGGCTAACTGCCTTTGCGAGCCATTTTAAGCCTAGCCAGTTATCCCCTGTGAGATTCAAACCCTGTACCTTGTGTTTGTAAGGCAAACACCATAAGCATTAGGCCACCCTGCCAACTTGGGTTCCAATGGAAACCATTTGTAAGAATATTTGAGAGTAGTTGAAATCAGGTTTACACTGCATTAAGTAACTTATAGTATCCCTGAAAATAAAATCTTATTAAGAAGTCACATTATTGAAGTGGCAGCTGTGTTATGTACTTATAAACTGACCAGAAGCAACTTAAAAACTGAGGAATATACTTTAAGGGGGCATTAACCCCCCCCCCCCCAAAAAAAGAAAAAAAATATCAACCAATTACAGAAGGTATCATGTTTATAATGCTGTGTGTATATTTAATCTATTGAGCTATTCAGCTAGCATGTATGCAGAAATGCATCATTAATTACAACATGACTAACTGATATTTCTGCATTTTTTTACTGGTTCTTTAGATTAGCGCCTGCACTTTCAGTTGTTGACAAGCGGGTTGGTGTTCTTTAATGGTGTCCATTTGTCTTGTATAAATGCTAGTACATAGTCTGGTGCTGTGCATTTGGGTTTAACTAAACAAATTAACCTTCTTTTTGCACTGACTGTCATTACTTGTAGAACCTGTTTTGTGCCTTCTTAGACTTGGGTCATGAATACCATAGTGAGTTGTTCCTGAAAATAAATAAAAAGGAAAGGAGGGAAAAGGGGGAGAAAAAGAAAATAAAAAAAAAACCTGAGTTAATGTTCTCAATTGTCTTTTATGTAACTGCATTTCTACTTATTTTAAAAAACACGTATTATTCTAAGGCAACCTGGTGAGACTTTATCAGAGCTACAATTACTGATGGATTGAAATTTCATCTGACAGCTTGTTTCTATGATGGAATGCCACCTCAATTGATGTTTAATCTTTAGGGCATAAAAATGTTCTGTTGTGGGTTATTGCTCTGAACTGCTGGAGCAGGAAATTACTTCAGTTAGCAACACAATACAATATAAATGTTACTGCACCGCAAATTGGTTTGTCCATAAAGCTGTATATGCTGTGCTACATTACAGGATTGACTTTTCACACTTGGTTCATGACAATACAGGTCACAGGTACCTCCCTGCTAATATCTCATACATGGCCTGGTTAGATATAAGTTAGGAAGGAGCAGTAGTGCAGCAGTAGCATTGTCACCTCATATCAAGAGGTTCTCTTGTTCAATTCTCAGCTGGGGTGCCTTTTGTGTGGAGTCTGCATGTCCTCCTGGCGTTCGTGTGAATTTCTTCCAGGTGCTCCGGTTTCCTCCAACATTACAAAGACATGTGTCTGGAGCATTTCTCCCTTGGCCTCCACTGAAAACTGACTTAGTTCCAAGTCGGACTTTCCCAGTTAGCAAATGTTAATAAATAAAAGGACTCTGTTTATATATTTTACCTGAATTAAGTTGTGGTCAGGGCGACAATACTTCTTGTTTAATATCCCACTTTATTTAGCTAACAAATGCAATAAAATAAATAAAAATAATTTTTGTTTGACATTAAAAACTGTACATTAAGTGTGTATAGTGGTAGTTTAAACTCTAATGTGCTTTATTTTCAGTCAGCATTCTTTCAGCTTCAACTTATTGTAGCCTTTTTAGATCAAACAGTGCTGAGTGAGACAAAGAAGATTAAATTAAGAGTTTAATTCAGGGAATCTTGATAACGGGGCAAGTTACTTACCCAGATTTAAAGCCTATATATAGATAAACATACTATCCGCGGTGGTGGTGTTGCGGTAGCGTTGTCGCCTCACAGTAAGACACTGACCGGTTCGACTTTCAGCTAGAGCATCTTCTGCGTGGAGACATGCGTGAATGGGCGTACCTTCGTTGAAGGCTGTGCGTCAGTGCTGGCAACTTGGCAAGTAAAAATCAACTGCCAATCATTAGCGGACCGGAGTTCCGCTGTGGCGACCCCTAAACGGGAAAAGCCGAAAGACACAACAACATATAGATAAACATACTATGGCAACTGGGTACTGGGATATTTACTATTAGTGCAGCTGATTTATCTTAATGTTTCTTTTTTAAGGGGCCCCAATGGATGCAGCATTACTGGAATTTGGCTGAATGTTTCTGAGCACAACTTAGTTCGTATGTGTTTTTACAGGATTGGAATATGCTTCGTTATACTTCATGATATGCTTATATTATTTAAATCAACTGCTTAATAATTGACATTTTGTTTTTGTGGAAAAGAAGCAGCTTTAAGAACGCTTTGTATGGTCCCTTTTCTTTGCCATTTTCAGCCTACTGCTTCTTAGTAAAATGAATAATATGCATAAAAAAATTCTCTTTGGATTGGTAACGGGTCAGTTAATGCTGGTTGTGAATAAATGGATGTTGTGTCAAATTATAAGAAAAGTGTGATCACTGAAAGCTTTCATATTCAAGAAATACTAGGAAAAGTAGTAATACTGTTTAACAATGTTAGACCAGATGCTTCTTAACTTGACAGCCTATAATTAAATAAATAGATCTCGATACGATACTTATATACCAATTGACACAAAAATTCTATATATCACACTTCATATTGTGACATAAAGCACATTTAAACTTTTAAAGGTTTGACTCGAACTTCTAAATCTCTGTTCCAGCTGGGATAAAATGTTTGTTATCATAAGTACAGTTGCACTTTGTTTATCGCCTTTAACTACCTTATTATCTGTGAAGAAAGTGACATCTCTGGTGATAATTCCTAAGCTGTTGCAGATTCATATACAGTCAACTGATTTCTACTTATATTTGAACTTTGCAACTGAAGCACTTGTATGCAACAAGAAACTACTAACTGGCTCATGTTGTAGCTTATTTATAATATTTTTAGATTTGTAACTGAGTATTGTTTTGTCTATCCTAACCGTTTTTGGAAGCATTCAGTGCTTACAAATTCTAAAGGATATTTAGAAGATTTTTACTACTTGCTTACTTTGACACAGTGCATTCCTTTTTGTTTGCTTATCTTCACTACTCATTGGAATTAATTTTACTTTTCAGTAACAGTGGATTTATTTATCTGCTACTGTAGATGGAAGATATTTCAAGAGGAGACAATAGGTCCTACAAACTAGATGGATTAGCTGCAAACTTTTTTTGGTTTAACTATCATCCCAACACAGAAAACTGTAAGAAACTAAATCTGACAGTTTCAAATTTCATAAAGTAAGCTCATTTACACACCCTAGTCTACAAATCATAGTCTCATCCAGTTACTTGATTGGAAACAGATAAGTGTGTGATGTTACACATATACTTTGTCCTTCCTATTTCAGGAAGGTTTCTCTAATCTGACTCAGCATGTGCTAACTGATAGGATCCATGCTACAAAATACGTTACCTTTCTTTAATGTCACTTGCCTTAACTTTTTCCCTCTCCTGGGATATTACGTTGACGTTTCATGCTCTATTTCTCCCCAATCCCATGTTTCTAGGATTTTAGTGTCACTAATAAATCAAATATAACATGCACTATCTGAGATAGTTTGGTATCTAATACTGGTATGGAATGTTATAGTTAAAAACTGTTCTGCCATTTGTACCAAATAATTACAATATAGTCAGTTATTTTATGTTAAAATCGATTGTGATGGTTTTTTGGGGAATATATACTTGCATGAAATAACTTTGGGGATCTCCCATCACTTAAATTAAATAGAACTTGAACTAAATCATCTCTATTTTGGGGTTCGCAAAGTGAGTATCCTGAACTAGTGTTTACATTTGGCATGGTGAACAAACTTTTAAGGGAATTAATAACTTAGTGTGTGTTATATGGTCTCACTCTTTATACTGAGCAACTTTGAAAGGCCAAGATCTCACCTTTTGTCCACACTAATGTATGCAGCACCAATTCTTACCGATATCAGAAAACTTGACCTTGATAAACTTGAGTCATGCTATAATAATATTGCCAAATTTGATAACAATGCCACCTTCAGATTCCATCATTGTCTAGCTCTAAGGGGCTTAAAATGGTTAGAATGTCCTCAACTACTAAATTATCACCCAAATGGTTACTCCTATAACATTCGTAAGTATCCTGATAAAACCCCATCACTAAGTCAATTACTTACCTACTATGCAATAAATCGCACACTCCGTTCTAGTGACAAATCACTTCTATGCATCTCTAGAGCTAATAACACTGCTGGAAAAGCGGTATTCTCCCACACTGTTGCTAAAAATTGGAACAAACTCCCACCATCACTGACCTCTATTCCCCACCACCTTTCACTTCAAAAATGCTTTAAAATCACATCTCATAAGTACTTGGCTTTGCCCATGCATAACCTAAAAACACTGCTTAAGCTCTGTGGAAAGTTATTACTTGACTAATGTAAATGCTACAGTTGTTTATCCGTTTAATACAGGTACTTCATTTTAACATGATGTACGTCAACACTATCAATGTTAAATGTATTTAGTATGTTCAACTGCTAAGTTTATCCTGTCTGTTTTATATTTCTGTCTTTCCAGCTTTGCTGTTATAATGTGTTAGTATCAGTTTTTTTACTACTATGTATTTCTAATATTTCTGTTAATATATGTGGAGCTTTTCTCCCCGGGCCTCTGCTGTAAATGGACCTGGTCCAGTCAGACTGTCCCGGTTAACAAATGTAAAATAAATAAAATAAATAAAAAATTAAAATATACTATATATTTTTTCTTTTTTCTATCTTGTTCTTTTCTTTTATCTTTCATATGATCTTCTCATAAGGTACTTTAGGACCTTTGATTAATATTTGAAACAGAACACAAAATATGTGTCTGGAGAGTTTATATTAACTAAATCTATGTATAACTTTGCTTTTGTTACATATAAATAAAAACTAAGAAGGATATCCATAATTATACCTCTCAACCTGTTACATCAAGAAATCTAGACAAAACAATAAATAATGGGATAAAGACCCAAAAATAGGTTGTTGTGTCTTTCGGCTTTTCCCGGTTAGGGTCGCCACAGCGGAACTCCGGTCCGCTAATGATTGGCAGTAGATTTTTACGTGCCGAGTTGCCAGCTCCGACGCACAACCTTCAATGAAGGTACGCCCATTCACGCACGTCTCCACAGAGAAGACGCTTTAGCTGAGAATCGAACAGGACAATGTCTTACTGTGAGGCGACAACGGTACCGCAGCACCACCGTACACTTTTTAAATATTGCTCTTACAAATTTAGAAAGTAGCTAGAACAACAGGTTTTGCATTAGTACGAATTTTCTGAAGGGTATGACGTCTGAAACTCAAATGACTGCCATTATATTCTGACTTCAACCCTAATGATTTGCCAGAAAACCACAATTTTATGAGAAAAGAACCAAAAATATGAGGCAAACATCTGGACATTCTGTGAAAATCTGTATGGTTGATAGCTATGATCCATATTCATAAATATATGACATAACATAAACCATTTAATGATATGAATATTATCATTAATGTAACTAAACAAAATAATATAGATATTTACAAAGATGGAACAGGCCTTATTTAGGCAAATAGTGCAACTTTTAGTCAATTTTACCAAAATTGTTGTGAGTAATGATTGATTTATTAAACCTAAATTGTCTTAAAGTCACTATAATAGCAATAACATAGCTTTCACTTACCTAACAAACAATATAATTGAACACTTTTTATGTAGTTTTAATTCATATTAATTAATTAATTTAGTAGTTGTTGACATTCTGTAGTCTTAAGTGATAGACTATTTATATATAGTTGTATACGGTTGTATTATATATTGTTTTTAGAGAATGTATTAGAAGATTAACTATCTCCCCTACATGTAGATTTGTTATAGATTTGACATACTCTTTGTGCAGAAACTTATTCCATTTCAAAGAGAGAAAATTTACAAGACAGTAAATTAATCATAATCAAACTATTATTTGATATTATCCTTTGTTATATTTTCACACAAAATTTAGTTTTTGAATGGTGGGGTTGAACTTATTCTGTTTCTTAGACAGACAGAGAGACTTGGATAGATACACTGTCTAGGTATGGAGTTATTTACTCCAAAATGGATGGAATAACTAGAATGTTATCATGTTATATAGTTCTTAACTCAAGTGTTTTTGGTCTAGTGTCTACAAATAACATTTCCTTTTCTTATACTAATACTAAAAAACTCTTCCTATTATGAATAATTAATATGAGTTTTTTCCAGTTGTCTTTGTAGGATTATTTATTACATACTTCAGATAAATTTATATAAACTGAAAGACAGAACTTAAAAGATGAAGAATTTAAAGTGTTTATCAATTAATATAAATGGACGGAATAGTGGTTGTAAAAGAGCTAGGTTTTATAAATGCTTAAGCCTTTTCTCGCCTCAGGTTGTACTTGTTCAAGAGACACATCTTTTAATAAAATATACAAATCGGTTAAATAATAAACAATATCTGGTATTAGTTAGATCTCAATTTAACTAAAAAAGAAGAGGGGTAGACATTCTATGGAATAATTCATTACCTATACCTCATATTCTAAACTCTTACAATGATGATAAATGAGAAGTTATGTACCTACCATAACGTTCCATGTTAGTTGTCTTCTCTCGCCTTCTTTCTTGCTTGATGGGTTCGGAGCTGATCCTCGGCTCCGACTCGGCACTTTGCTAAGCTCGAGAGTCACTTTTACTAGCTCGAGGCAGCCCCATATCCCATGATGCAAGGCGGTAAGTACCCAGATCTCGTTTGTTGTCTATAGGCAATAACACCTAGCATAAAAAACTTCCAAAAGGAAGAAAGAAAGGCAGAAAAAGCCTGAAGGATGGGTTAGGAAGACCAGAACTGTATGGTCTTAAGAAGCATTCTTCCATGTAGGGAGAAAAAAGGGTCTGTCCAGGCCAGGGGGAAGGAGGGAGGGTCGCAAGAAAGAAGGCGAGAGAAGACAATTAACATGGAACGTTATGGTAGGTACATAACTTCTCAATGTTAAGTTGTCAATCTCGCCTTCATTCTTGCTTGATGGGACCGCGTCCCTAGCACCTCTATCCTGGGTGGCTCAATGGAACAGACTCTTGAGAACTGTAGAGCCAAAACTGGCTCTATCCCTGGAGGCCAAATCCAATTTGTAATGAGAAACAAAGGTATGAGGAGTGGCCCAAGTGACTGCTGCACAAATAGTGTCTAATGGAAGTCTAGCCTGAAAGGCTGTGGAAGTGGCTAAGCTTCTGGTTGAATGCGCTTTAGGTTTCGAGCACAGCTGTTTTCCCCTGAGCTGATAGATTTCAGAGATGACAGAAGAAAGCCATCTAGATAAGGTCACTTTTGAGACAGGAAGGCCTTTTTTGTTATCAGCATAAGAAATAAAGAGCCGATTGGATTTCCTGAATTGTTTTGTTCTGTCCAAATAATATCTGAGTTGGCGGTGAACATCAAGATAATGTAATTTTTGTTCCGATCTGTTTGAGTAATTTGGGAAAAATACAGGAAGGTCAATAGACTGATTCAAATTACTCTTTGAGGCGACCTTAGGCAAAAAGGTCGGATTAGTTCTCAAGGATACCCTGTCTTTGTGGAAGACCAAATAAGGGGGACGAACAGAGAGAGCATGAAGTTCAGACACTCTCCTAGCCTAGGTAATAGCAACCAGGAAGAGTGTTTTCCATGAAAGAAATTTCAGGGAACATAAAACAGCTGGCTCGAAGGGAGGAAGAATCAAGGATGTCAGAACTAAATTTAGGTCCCATTGAGGAGGAGGACTCCTGACTGGAGGTTTCAGGAGAAAGATTCCTTTTAAGAAGGCTCTACAAAGCCTCTGGGACATAATGTTGTGATCTGCGAACCCGACATGAACGTTCGAGATAGCAGCCAACTGAACTTTGACCGTGGAAGAAGAAGAGCCTGCGTGAAAGATTTCCGCTAAGAAATCCAAAACTGCTTGAACTGGAGCAGTAAAAGGATCAATATTTTTAGCTTTTGCCCAACAAGAAAAGCGTTTCCATTTGCTGGTATAAATCCTTCTAGTAGAGGATTTTAGGGAAGCCACTATGATATCCCTAACAGGATTAGAGATCATAGGAAGCCTGGCTAAGGAAGGAAGTGGAGCAACCATGCTGTGAGGTTGAGAGAAGGGATAGACCGGTGCAGCTGACCCGATTGGTGAATCAGAAGGTCTGGTACTGGGTCCAGATGCCACGGCTGCACCAAAAGGTGACGATGGAGGAACGGAAACCAAATTTGTCGAGGCCAATAGGGAGCAATGAGAATCATTTTGGCTCTCAAAACGGTGGCTTTCTGGAGAACTTGTGGAATCAGTGGAAAGGGAGGAAAGGCATAAAGAAGTCCCTGGGGCCAATCCTGGGTTAGAGCATCTCTGGGGGGATGGCCTGGCAGTGGGAAGAGAGAAAAGAAGTCTGGGCATTTGCTGTTTTGGGGAGTAGCAAAAAGATCGCAGCATGGGCGGCCCCATTCTAGAAAAATCTCCTCCAGTATAGATTGTTTGAGAGACCACTCGTGAGGCATGAGAATAGCTCTGCTCAATCTGTCCGCTAGAATGTTGGTTTTCCCAGGGATATGCGTTGCTACCAGAAACCGATGAGAGGAGATCGCCCATTGCCAAAGTCTGAGAGCTTCTCGACACAAGGGGTAGGACTTGGTTCCGCCCTGTTTGTTGATATACCATACTACAGACATGTTGTCTGTGTGAACTGCAATTGCTCCCAAGGGAAGAAAGTCGTTGAGGGCTTACAACGTTAAAAGCACTGCTCTCATCTCTAGGACATTTATGTGCAGGTGGTATTCGAACGGTTGCCACGTCCCATGAACCATCCTGCCCTGATAATGACCCCCCCCACCCGATCAGGGAGGCGTCCGTAGTGACAGTGGCTACCGGGGCCGGGGATACAAAGGGTCTGCCTTGGTGAATCTGGGGAGAAGTAATCCACCATGAAAGATGATTCTTGCAAATTTGTGTCACCAGGATTTGGTGACACATTGGAAGTTGTTGGTACGACCACTGAGTGAACAACATCCACTGAAGCAGACGCATGTAGAAGCGGGCCAGGGGAAGAAGGGTAATGGCCGCAGCCATGAGGCCCAACACCTTCAGAACCATTCTGGCTTGCACCTTTTTGCTGGCAAGGATGATCCTCACGTGACTTTGTATATCTGAGATTCTTTGGTCTGTGAGGGTTGCTGACATCCGAACAGTGTTTAAGTTTGCGCCTATGAAGGTAATAGACTGGCAGGGCAATAAGGAGGATTTTTCGTAGTTGATCGAAATTCCCAATTGAGTGCAGAGATTTAGTGTGTAATCCCTGGCTTGAAGAAGTTGATGCCTGGTGGTGGCTGAAAGGAGCCAGTCGTCGAGATACGGAAACACCTGGAATCCTTGACGTCTCAGGTGAGCCGTGACCACTGCCATACATTTGGTGAACACTCTGGGGACTGTAGTGAGACCAAAGGGCAGGGCTCTGAACTGAAAATGACTGGACCCCAGCCGAAAGCGGAGAAACCTTCTGGAGTGTCTGTGAATTTTTATGTGATGGTACGCGTCCTGAAGATCTATTGAGCACATCCAGTTGTCCTTCTCTAGGAAGGGCAAAATTGACTGAAGTGTGACCATCCGAAATCTTGTCTTTCTCACAGACTTGTTGAGTCTGCTGAGATCCAATATTGGTCTCCAGTCTCCCGTCTTTTTGGGGACCAAAAAGAATCTTGAGTAGATTCCGGGCTCTGAATGGTCTGTTGTAACTGGCTGAATGGCTCTTTTTTGTAGACGCTTTAATACTTCTAACTCTGCAATTTCCCTTAGACCGGGTGGTACATCTGGAAGGGAATTTGTGTGAGAGAAGGGACTTTCCTCGAAAGGAATTTTGTAACCCTCGGATATAATCGACTGTACCCATCTGTCTTGAGTGAGGGAACGCCAGGCTTCTGGGTACAGTGATAGTCTTCCCCCGACTGCATCCAAGGATGGACAGTCGGGCAACATCTCAGGGATGCTGGAAGGGCTTGTCAGAGAGAGGCTCTCTGCTTCCCTGGTTCTGTGGACCCCCTCTGCCTCTAGAGCGGCATCTGTTGTTATTACCCCCTCTGCCTCTACGGGTAAACTGACCACGTGTATCTGGCATGACTCCTTGGGATTTGCGGAACCACATCTTTCCACCCTTCTGTCCTTCGGGGTAAGGCCTAGAAGGGGTGGAAAAACGGACCCCTACGGCAGAAAGAGTCTTGCCGTCCTGTTCACACCTGGTCAATGTATCCTTCACTTGAGGGCCAAACAAAGCTGACCCATCAAAGGGAGAGTTTGTGAAGGACGCCTTAAAGGGATCTGCAAAATTACAGAGCCGCATCCAGGATTGACGTCTAAGAGCCACCCCTGTACCTGCGGCTCTACTCACTCCATCTGCTGCATATGATATCAGTCGCATGGAGGAGTTAGCTATAGAATTAAGGATTCCTAGCTGAGAAGCAATTTTCTCTTGAGCCCCTGCAGCCGTAGGATCCTGTACTACTTCACCTAGTTCCTTAAGGATGTCCCTTTGGAGTCTGGTGAAGTGACATAAGTAGTTCAGCGAGCGCATAGCAAAGGTCGCTGAAGAGAACATCCACTTACCATACCTATCCATGGTCCTAGAATCCTTGTTAGGAGGATGGACTGGTACGGAAGGATCTGCAAGTTCCTTCTTAGTGGCAGCCGCCACCACCATGGCATCAACAGGGACACCTTTCATAAGGAATTGCTTTTCCGAAGGGGCAGTAATAAATTTAGACGGCCTCCTAGGAACTGGCTCTACAGAGTCAGGAGCAGCCCAAGCCTTTCGAGCAATAACCTCCATAAGGGGGTTGAAAGGCGGAGACACCCAGGAGGTGGAGGGCCGAGATCCAAACGCCTCTAGGTATACCGACTCATCCTCAGAGGGATTTGTGGAGGGCCAGTTTCCCCTCTGTTTTAGGAGTTCTAGGATGTCTGAAAAGGAGACATCCTCAGAGGGGGATCTTGGGGATCCCTCCGACTCATCTAAGTCGGTATCTGAAGTGATAGACTCAGGGGAGTCTAGGTGTTTCCTCTTACAAGTCCTCTTGCGCGGAGGATCTCCTGACTGATCAGGAGAATCCTCGGAAGAGGGGGTTATTCCCAGTGGGGAAACCTGAGGTGGTGGATCTCTGGGTCCGGGAGCAAGAGAGATGGAAGAGATATCGACAGGCACTGTAGAGGGAGGAGCTAAGGGAATGGACTGCTGGCTGAGCCCAGTGGCCAGCACACTCTTCATCACCTCGAAGGCCCCCCTCCCAGGGAGGTCTGAGAGAACCCGTTCCGAAGAAACCGGGACTCCAGGGCCCATTGAAAGGGAAGGCTCCGAGGCAGATGTCGGAGCCGAGCTCACCAAGGCCGAGGCTCCAAGGGGAAAAGCGGGGTCGGACAAGGGTCCGATGCCACTCACCCCCTCGGAGGAGACCAGGGAAGCCCGACCACCGAATCCCTCCAGGGAAGGTCTCGAAGAGGAGATAAGAGTAGATGCCGAGGGTGCAGAAGGGGGGGGTATCCGCCCCTCAGCCATAGCAGTAACTATACCCGAAGACTCCAGCTCCAAACTCTGAGGTAGAGTTGAAGGAGGAACTTGAAGAGGGTGTGGACTAATAGTCGTCTGTTGAGACAGACTATGCAGCATCTGGGCAAGTGCCTGTGATTTCAATAATCTACTTATCACCCTCTCTAAATCATGGTCTGAAAGCCTGGATGACCTAGATGATCGGCTCCGATGGCTCAGCTCTGAGAGGAGAGGTGAGGCCGGAGCCGAGAGTATCGGTTCCAAGGAAGGGGACCTGGACCTCTTCCTCGAAGGAATCATCGGAGCCGAAGAAACCACAGATCCAGACGGAGCCGAGGACTTTTCGGCTCCGATTGAAAGTCTCGATGCATCGGCTCCAGCCGGAGCCGATACAGACATAACAGTAACGGTGTCGGTGCCGGTCGGCGCCGACACCGAAGCCTGAGCCACATGGTGGTCGGAGCCAGTTGGAGCCGACACCGATGTGACCATAACAGTATCGGCACCAATAGCCATCGGTGCCGAAGATTTTTGCAAGACAGGATCGGCTCCAGCCGGAGCCGATATCGACTCCGAAGGAGTCGGAGCCGAGGCCACCGGCTTAGATACAGAAGCCTGGGCCTTAGAAGACTTAGAAGTCTTGCTCGGAGCCGATTTGGCCGGAGAGCCCTCCGGTTTAAGGAGACCCCTTAAAATCAACTTATTTCTCCTCTCCTGCAGGACTCTCTGGCTAAAGGAATGACAAATTGCACAGGAGTCCTGCAGGTGGAGAGGTCCCAGGCAATATAAACAAGAAGTGTGACCGTCTGTCAGAGACATCTTCTGACAGCACGAGTCACACTTCTTAAAGCCTGAGACCCTTTCTTTGGACATAGTTGTACACAAACAGTACACAACAACACAGTCCCAAACAGACAACTAAAGTTATCTAATATATAGTAAACTAACCTCTCACACACACACACCCTGACAGGGGGGGGGGGAATGGGAGGGAATAAAGGCCTGACTAAAAGAAGGGGAAGGAAATATAATTTTAGTCAGAAATGGGCTTACAATTAAGTAAAAAAGAAGGTATTCTAAAGAAAAGTGAATAAGGTTAAATTTTAGGGGCAAAAAGTAGTTAAAAACTAACACTTACCAGGAGCTGGCAAAAGGAGGACCTCATCAGCGAAGCGGCAAACGAGATCTGGGTACTTACTGCCTTGCATCATGGGATATGGGGCTGCCTTGAGCTGGTAAAAGTGACTCTCGAGCTTAGCAAAGTGCCGAGTCGGAGCCGAGGATCGGCTCCGAACCCATCAAGCAAGAATGAAGGCGAGATTGACAACTTAACATGGTATGTTTTGTTTTGTCAATATTGTAATAAATAAGACAATGTATTCTTTACTGGATATATATTGGATTCATGCATTAGGTACTAAACAACTAAAATTCAATTAGATCAGATACTTCAATTTTCCAAAGGTTCTTTAATCATAGCAACAGACTTTAATTGCATACTACAAGAAGTGGATACTAATACTAAAGGTAAACCTAAATGATCTGCTTCTGCTAAAACATTACTACACTTTATCAAAATACACAATATTAAAGACTTTAAAGGATATTTAGCTAAAGATTCCCTCATTTATACTCATTTCTCAAATAGGCTTGGTATGCAATCCCTAATCAATACAATATTTATTTCAAATGATTTCGCTACAAGTTTAGAAGAAGTTAAAATATGGTATTAATGCCATAACCTTTGATCTTTTTCGGTCATAAAATAATTTTACTCATTTTAAAAGAATTCCATCATACATCACAGACGTGAAAGATTTTAATGAATATTTTGATAAAGAAATATAAACATTTAGCATTCAATAACACTAAGGATATATCACAAGCTTATATATGGGATGCCCTTAAATCTTATCTTTATGGTAGAATCATAAACTGGTATTGTCAAAAAAGGAGACAATGGGATAAAGACTTAAAAGAATTGAAAGAGAAAATTGATAAATTAAAACTAGAGCATCAAAATAATAAGCTCTCTTTAAAAAAAATTATTTACAAAATAAATATCTAGAAATTTTAAATCATAAAATCAAAATAAACATGGAAAAAATAAATTAACCAACTATTCTATAAATCCAAAAAACTTATGCAGAATTACTTCTAGACCTAAAAATATAATAATAAAATCAAATCATATTAAGGAAACATATAGTGAGAGAAAAAAAAAAAGTCACAGCAATAGACAATATACTTGAGTTCAGAACACTACCAAATAAACTCAACAATGGATTCACAATTAGCAATAAAAATGTTTATTAAAAAAACACAGAAAACAGACTGACAGAGTTACATCTGGAAATAATAAATAAACTCGTAACTATGACTGAACTTACTAACCAAATACATAAATTAAAATCTAACAAAACGCCAGGTAACAATGGAATAATACCTGAATTATATAAACCAATGCCCAAAAATGCATCAAATATTTTATTACATACATTTCAATCAGCTAAACATTTAACAATGATTCCCCCTCGTGGAAATACACACTAGTTTCCCTTATTCTTAAATCTGATTAAAAACCCAAAAGAACATACATCATATAGAACTGTATCATTGTTAAATGTTCATTATTAATTATTCAAGTCCATTTTGGCAAAGAGACTTCAACAGTTCCTTCCTTATTTAACAGATATCAAACTGGATTTATTAAAAATAAATACACTTTTGATAATATTAAAAGAATATTATCAATAATTGCTTACTCTAACAATATAAAAGAACACCTGAAACTAGTGAGTTTAGATATGAATGGTGCATTTGATATAGTCAATTGGGACTATTTATCGTTAGTGTTGCAGGAATGTAACTTACCAAATGTATTCCAACTACTCGTAAATAACTTGTATAACAAATCTTTGGCCTACATACAAATAGGTTCCTATATTTCACAATCAATACCCATTACTAGAGGTACACAATAAGATTGTCCACTTTCCCTGTTACTATTTACCTTAGTCATGGAACCTTTTGCAAATTATATAAGAGTAAATCCAGAAATTAAAGGAGTGTTGCTGGGGCAAAATCTAAGCTCAAAAATACTTTTATTTGCAGATGATATTTTATTAACATTAACAGACAGCAATAACTCCCTTTATTCCCTTTTTAAGGCTATTAACAATTTCAGTCTAAATCAGGTCTTACATTTAATAAAGATAAAACAAATATCTTGTGTATTAACTCTAACCCTATTAACATTCCACAACAATATGTTAAATATCTAGTTAGTGATGGCAAAGTGAAGTATTTAGGAATAACCTTAATAAAAAATATTAAAGATATAATAAATATAAATTACTGTAAATACTTTAGAAAACATTAAAAACCTTATTAATAATTGAAATATCTTTTTTTCACACTTGAAAGATTTTCAGTTATTAATATGGTGATATTGTCTAAAATATTATACATAACACAATATTTTGCACTTCCCATCCCTAAGCAGTATACAAGAGATTTCTATACCTTAATACTTAAATTTATTTGGCATCCTAACAGACCTAGAGTAGCATTAATTCATCATCAAAACAGTTGGTCCAATGGAGGAATAGGCTGAGCTGATTTAGATTCTTACTCCATGTCAGCTATCATTAAAACTGTCATTTTGTGGACTAATAGACATTACACAGCTAAGTGGAAAGATATACAAAAATATATAATTATGAAAGATAGTCAATTAATCTTCAATTCTTGTAATAGAATAATTAACAATACTTTTCTCTGGTTATTAAAAGAGTACATTCGAGGAAATCAAAATAAAACAAAAAATTCAACCTACATCACAATGATAATTTCCAGTTTCAAGAACTTAGTATATACAGACCCGGGATACAAGGCCTGGGTCTTCTTAATCTTTCCTGTTGCATTCACTCAAAACAATATTATTACATTTAACACATTTTAATGAATAAATTTAAGGAAAACAATTAATATAGTGGTTTCAATTGATGGAGAAAGAAAAAATTATTCCTTTGATTATATATTAAGTAATTTTAATTTAAATATTGAGATGTGGATAGGTATTCAAAACTGCAGGTAGGCTATTGAAAAAGACCATCCTTAATGCATGTTTCAATCCAAAATGAGATCCCTAAATTTATAGATTTTCTGATACAATCAATCCATCAAAATCCTCCTGAGAAGAACTGTTTATCAAGAATTCATAAAATTATTAAAAAATAAATCTCAGATTTGTAAAGATAACTATTGGGACTATTGTATAAATAAACATTCCTCAAGTAAAACTGAGAAAAAATAATATTTACATCATCTTTTCAAACCACACTCATTAGGGTGGAAGTTATTTTCATGGAAATATATGCCTAGGTGTTTTATTCCTCTGCACAAAATGTAGCTGATGTCTGTGAAAAAGCTCAATTGTTGATGTGGTTTGGATGTTAGAGGCAACTGGCAACATATGATATGTAAATCTAACAGTTAAATCCTTCTGGAATAATGTCAATTCTTTTTTACAGGCTTTTTTTAATGATAATTTTTGTTTAAATAATTAATTAATTTTGTTAATACATCAATTCATATATGTGTTAAGAAAGTTGATTATCCCCTTCTTTGGTTTAACAATTGCAAGAAAAGTGATATCAAGAAATTGGTAAAGCACTACCAGTTCAACAATGAAAGCATGTTATAACATTGCAACTGAGACTTGTCATCTGGAAATCCTAACAATTAAAGAAAAAGCAAAAAAGACAGCAGTATCCACCTAAAATTCACCAAATATTAAAAAATCCAAAAGCCCGGTTGGCTAGAATGAGTATCCTTTAATGTGTACAAAAAACAATAAAATGGAATTGAATAAAATAAGTTGAATAAAATAAGTAGTCCCTCAGTAAGTCCGATTTTGTACACATTAAAGGATATTGGACTTACTGAGGGACTACTTATTTTATTCAACTTATTTTATTCAATTCCATTTTATTGTTTTTTGTACACATTAAAGGATACTCGTTCTAGCCAACCGAGCTTTTGGATTTTTTAATATTTGGTGAATTTTAGGTGGATACTGCTGTCTTTTTTGCTTTTTGCTTTTTCAGTTTGTATTTCTGAATCAGACCACCTCCAGCGTTGGGAGTTTATTTATTCACTTAACAATTAAAGAAAGAACCACTAGGCAAAATGCTTCACTTAATTCCTGGATGAAACTCAAGAGACTACTGAATAAAAGGACATAAAACTAGAACATAATTTTGTGAAATAATTGTATTGCTTATATTTTAAACTGTGGACACCCTGTAAATAGTTCATTATGTTAGTTCTTGGTTTGTTTGTTATTATTTTCACTCTTTATTTACATATGTAATTCTCATCCATCAAATGTAATATTATTCATTCATAAATTTAATAAAGACATTTAGAAAAATAACTGGCAGTGCTCCCAAGTGACTGTAGTGTGTAGCATTGTGAGACTGCACTTCAGTGGTGGTATGGTGTTGTCCAATCCAGAGTCAGTAAATTTACAGATGCAGTAGTATAGTGGAACTGCTCATCATCCCACAAAGAGGGTGCAGGTGGCCTTCTACCATACAAAAGTAAGGTTAAAATATTTTAATAATGACTGAAAAAGAAAACAAGTGGCAACAAATTTAATATTTGCTCTGTACACAATCACAAAAATACTGTAAGGATGGGTTTCCTTTTATTCACTGTTTGTGATCACAGAGCTAAAGACATTCTTCAACAAAGAGGCTCACTTTTTGAATATGTAACATTTTCATCTTGTCAGGACTTTGTGAGCTAGTCACAATTCATTTGAGTCCCAATCAGTTGTACAGTCAGCAAACTAAAACAGAACAAGCTACTTAGAGAATGCGTATGTGTATAACAAACGGTCTATGGTAACTGGTGCAGCATGTGTTAAGGGAAGTGGAAGAACACGGTCATTAATACTGGTTCAAAGAAGACTGGGATGGGAAGCTAAACTGTCTTGGGCAGGGAGAGATCAAGTTTGCTGCATGTAGATACAAACTGTGGGGAGAAGACTTTTGTGCCAATTTCACTTTATGGGCATTTTTTCCCCTTGCTTATTGGCTTGCAGTAATTGTATTTTTTTGGGTGGGCTAAGTGAAGGTGACAGGCCCATGATGAAAAGGGATTATAATGTGTTACAGCCAGAACTGGACTTCTTATATGAACATTGGAATTTTTGTGTTAAGTCTCAGAGAGAACTTGGAAAGCAAGAGATCAGAAAAGGGTAAAGGATATTTGGAGAACAAACAAAAGATAGGGAGCTAACATAATCAAAGGGAAACAGCAAACTAACTAGTTATACAGGTTACTAACTGATGGAGACATGGCATGGGAAGTGGTACCTGTTGAGATTTCAGCAAGGCAATATCCAATCAAGAGATGTTTAGGATAAAGTGAGAGAAGCATGGTGTACTAAACAAGACATGAAGCTAAAATCCAGAAAACTGGACGATGGCAGAAAATGCCCACTGGTTGACTGAATTAGCATGCTCAATTATGGAAGAGGTCAGATGTAAAAGGATACAACAAGGGGTGAAAACTGAGACAGACTAAATGCTGCATGGAAGGGCAGAATTATGGCATATACAGAAAAGTAGAGAAAATGAAAAAGGTCAAGAAATCACAGTGCAAACTCAGAAAATTACAAAAGGGGAAGCTACTTTGATAGACGCTAGGGAAGAGAAATACAGATTTAAATATACAAAAAGATATACAGTTATTTGAGAGCAAGACATAAAAACAGGGACAAAGGGAAGTGGTGAACAAAAGGAGAAACAGAGATAACATTGCTTATTTGGAAACTAAAAGATCAGAGGAAAAAGGCATGGATAAAAATGGTAAAGAACATCAAGGAGAAAAGGTAGTGAAGGGAAGGTTATGCAGTCACCTCTCCCAACCTTTCACAAAACGTGTATTCCTTTAATCAAATTTTATATCTATTTAAATATATATATATATATATATATATATATATATATATATATATAAGCGCTACAGAATCCTGAAAGCCCAAAGTCCTGAGACCAAAATCTCGAAATTTAAAAATACTGAAAACTCAAAATACTGAAAACACACAGGATACCAACACTTACTATATCCCAGCAGAATTACATACAGAAACAAATAAAACATAAACCATATTACTCTTCTCCAAGTATAAGAAGGGCAGTACAAAATGTTAATCCACAGTCCGCCAGGCTAAAATCAAATGTATTTTAATTGAGTGTTAGCGTTTTCAGGTATAAGCGCTTGTAAATCCACAGTCCACCAGGCTAAAATCAAATGTATTTTAATTGAGTGTTAGCTCTTTCAGGTATAAATCCTTCCTTCTGAGGAAGGGTTTATACCTGAAAGCGCTAACACTCAATTAAAATACATTTGATTTTAGCCTGGTGGACTGTGGATTTACATTTTGCACTCTCTTTGTGAGCTGCTTTGTACCACAGACCTTTACTACCTACTACCTTGGTTTTACTACCTTTACTACCTTGGTTTTACTCCAAGCATAAGGCGGCGGCCAAATCCCCCTGCACCCCCACACCCCCTGCTACTTAAATATATCAACTCTGAGACTGCACTTAGTGTAGGGAAGTGCAATCTTGGAGTTGATATATTTAAGTAGCTGGGGGTGTGGGAGGCAGGGGGGCTTGCCCCCCTGCGTATAGTTGAAGGGTAATATGTTTCTGTATATACTTGTGCTGGAATATTGTAAGTGTTGGTATCCTATGTGTTTTCAGTATTTTGAATGTTTGAGATTATGGTCTCAGGATTTTGGGCTTTCAGGATTCTGCAGTGCTCTCGTGTGTGTGTGTATATATATATATATATATATATATATATATATATATATATATATATATATATATATCCATACATACATGGCTACAGTTCACTCTGTTGAATAGTCAGTTAATCAACAGTTTACTTTTGTCTTAATTTAACAACACTCTTCAAATGCATCAGTAAATGAAAGAAGGAAGAAAGTATATGTGTGCTTTGTATATGGTGCTGTGCTTCTGTTCACGATACAAGGAAGTGTGTGTTAATTCTGAAACTTTCAGGCACAGCAAAACTTACAGCATTGGGGTGGGATTGTTAATGTACAACTGTATGTGGATTAGGAATAGAGTAATGGTTAGGGAAGGGAAACATTTAGTATCGTACATGCATGCATAATTGTGCATGTGAAGTGTGTGACAGACTTGTTTAATGCCACTGTTATGGAAAGGACTTATTTTGTTATGTAATGTATTGGATTAGGTTAAGGTTAGCACACAAGTAAACTGGAGCAGTACAATGAAAATGCAGTTTTAAATCTTAATGGAATCTCCTGATACAGTAAAACAAAATGGCTTTCCTGACTCTAGCTATGGACAAACATTCAAGCAAAGATATTTTGGGCACTCTGTGATAACGGCAGCATTGCGGCAGATGCTAATTCATAAAACCATTGAATGGGGCTCATACCAAAATAGTTTAGCAGCTGTTATCAGCATTAACACACATTATCTAATTTCCACTGCATGAGACCTACATTACACTGGAAGGTAATACCATAATAAAGCACTGAACGAAAGCCATATCTGTTTTAAAAAGTAATATATGAATTACTTTTAGGTGTGAAAGGCACTTCTAAGGACCAGCAATATAAACAAATATGTAACTGTCAAATGTGCACACCAGCAGAAAACTGCTAATCTAAACCAAGCACATTTATCGTATAGCTTCGACCAGTACAATAACCAAGGTGAATGAACTGCTTAACAGCGGTAAAGGCAGCAAAATTTACATTTATTTTGCACTAACAGTAGCAGCTGGTATACCAAAGGTTAACTGTACATCTCCGAAGACTCTGCCGCATACTGGGTGCAATACAACGATGATAAATCTGAGAGGCAGTGGTGAGAGACATTCCAATATAATCTTCAATGAAGAATCACAAAAGACTACATTACAGAACAAACACGACTTACTTGGCTAAACAAACATCCACTTCCTGTAACCAACTGTTACTCTCTCTACAGCACAGCTCTCAACTTCTTTGCTCAAGAATCAGAGACAAAACAAAAACAAGAGAGACAAAGGCCCATAATAAGGGACAATTCTTAAATATTAATCTATTTCACTTAAAAAAGTTAACTTAATAGCAGGTTTTGCATCAACATGCATTTTCTGAACAATAAGTATGAAACTTTAATGTCTATAACTACTAACTGCAATCTGCAATGATTTACTAGAAAATCAATATATTTACAAGGGTGAGGGCAAAAATATCCATTTTATGAACAATAACAAACACGAAACTCTAACACCAAGCATTACTGACTGAAATCCTCAGCAATGTAGCAAAAAATTTAAAAAGACAAATATATAACCTCACAAATGCTTTGCAAAATTAGAGAGAGATAAGAGGCATGTAAGGCTAAAAAAGACACCACACCAGAAGATGGAAACTAGATAAGACCTTAGCAAGTCTTGAACATCCCACACACAGTAATACTGTTGCATGATGAAATTGTCAGCAGTGTATTTTTATGACGTATGACAGCAGAAGCATCATGTACCTTGCAGATCTACAAAAATGAGCCCTGATATTAATCAACTAGTAAAGGCAAGCTGGCAAGAAGCATAGTAGAAATGAAAGCTACAGTCACACAAGATATTTTCTACAAGTTAGTTTCTCTATTTATAGTGCAGTTTCATAATATTTTGAAATTATTCTGTCAAATAATGTTCACAGTATGTATGAAAGAATTTCAGACTAAGCAAGCCGGGAAATAGTTGGCAGCACAACCAAATTTAATGATCTGATACATATGTCAAACACATTTTAAAACATATCTGATATGAAACAAAAAGGATCACAAAAAGAAATGATGCTGTCATGGAATGAATTACAAAATGTAATTTGTGTGAAATGGTATAGAATCTTTCAACAGCTTTCAACACTAACAAATTATGAATTATGCTTGGTCTGGTACTGCAATTACATGTCATCCGTAACTCTTCAAGAATAGGGCTGTAAATTTTAGTGAGCTTGCATGTAGTGCCCATTAAGGCACTAGTTTCTTTATCATAAGGTCATCTACAAGAAAATAATTTTCTAACCTGTTTCAATACATAATCCACATTCTGACAGACATAGTGGCAAAAAAAAAAAAAACAGAAAAAATAGTTTACGCATCTAACATATTAAGTGGACATCAACCTTTACTTTTTTCCTATAAATGTTTCAAAAATACATATGCCTATGGGCTCAGTACTAAAAAGGCACTGTGATGCTTTACTGGGGTTCCTATCTGAGACACGCAGGCCAAGGATTCAACTTCCGATTCAGTTCCATAACACAGCACTTACCTCATTGTATTTTGGTAAAATTACAACAATAAAGACAGTACTACCGAAGTCATTCAAATGATGTAGTTAATCATTGCACAACTGCTCTTTATGTCTCCCCGCTATATCCCTCCCTGTATCTATCCCTTCAACATCTGCTATCAGTCTCTAAATCAGTAACAACTACCTTTTCATTAACAGCAATACAGGATCTTAACACAATATCTGTAAAAACAGTACTTCCTAGAATCAACCTTGAAGGACCTACTCACAATTTTATTCAAAGCCTTCCACTGCTAGGCATCTCTCTGAGCAGTCCCCCCAAGCACCTCCATTCTTACAAAGTTATACACAACACCTCATTCCTTCCCTTTTCCAGTGTAGGCTTATACTGACGCTTACAGGACTATATATTTTTACTGCTTATTTTCAAACAGTTGTAACTCCATCACAATATAATATACTCTTAAGGCCAGGCTCACCAAAGTCCTTAAACTTGTTAGTTTCCTGACTCTAAGTCACTAAGAATGCAAGGCTACATTTCTCAAGATTTGACCATCACCTTAGAATACAGAGGAGTCTGATTTAACAGCGCCTACAAAAAAAATGAATATTTTTCTTCTGTAGGTTCATCAAGATGTAAATCACTCAAATTATTTTCAGCCTGGGGAACTTCCAAGATGGCTGGAAACTCCAGAGTACAAAAACTTTTGGCACAACAACTAGGGCAACAGAAAGTAGAAAGGGTAGTTGCTAAAAATAGCGAGGCTATAACAATAAAAATAAACAGAGATCCTGTAGAAGTATTAAGAAATATTTCAGAAATGTAAGAAAATGTGTATAAAGCAGAAAAGTGGGTAAATCAAGAAAAAGCACAAATAGAAATATTTATGGAAGATTTAAATATGCCAAGGTTAATGGTAGGGGAGACTTGACGACTAACAGTTAAGATACAAGGAGAAGAGATGAAAATAGTGTTCTATAACCAATCTGCAAGAAGGTCTCCAAGAATAGATGGTATTGTGGTGAAAGTTTGGAAACTAGGAGGGAAGAAAGTGATAAACATCTGGAAAGGTTTATTTAACAGCATTTTAAAAGGATTTAGAAAACAAGCAGAGCTAGGTCACCATGGAGAAGCATTTATTAATTAATAAAACGGCATAAAAACAGCATAGGAACGTACATGTACACTTACCATAAATGTAGATGTTAGAGTGTATTCACTGTTGCAGTCCTAACAAATGGGTTATCCGGCTCCCGGTAGCCCTCAGTAAGCCAGAATACCAAAGGTAAGTAACAATGACATCAGTTGTCGTCGACTGTAAAGGACGTCAGGGCATCTGATACAAAAGGAGGCAGCCGATGTCACTTCCGCAGTCTTTCTTGCCATAACAGTCAGGAGCCTCCAGAAAATAAGGCTTAAATCAAAAACTAATTTGACAAATAACAAATTAAGTGTGTACCTCAGGAAAAAGGAATAAAAGAGGACCAAAAAAGGGGGAAGGAGGGAGGGAAACCAGGACTGCAACAGTGAATACACTCGAACATCTACATTTATGGTAAGTGTACACAACTGTACTACGTTCATCGTGTTTCAATGTTGCAGTCCTAACAAATGGGTTGATTACCAAAGCCCAGAGAAAAAAGGGGGGAGGAACCAACAGTATCAAGGGTTGGAGATGATGCCCTGCAACACAACAGTGGCAAACTCTGCCTTGGCTCTAGAAAACAGAGGCAAATTATAATGCTTTGTGAAAGTCTGAACAGAAGACCATGTGGCAGCCTCCAGAATGTCTTTAGTAGGGACAACCATTAGAAAGGCGGAAGAAGTGGAAGCTGCTCTAATAGAGTGGGTTCTAACCCCTTGAGGCGGAGCTTTGCCATGAAAGGAATAACAAAAAGTAATGCAATGTGCAATCCATTTAGAAATGGTCTGCTTAGAAATAGCCTTGCCCTAGGCTCTAGGGGCAAAACTGACCAATAACTGTGCTGATTTCCAAAGGTCCTTAGTCCTGTCCAGGTAAAACCTGAGCTGCCTGTGCACATCAAGAGAATGTAGGATCCTTTCACCTCTACTGTGAGGATTAGGAAAGAAGGTAGAAAGGTATATGGACTGATTAAGAGTCAGGCTGGAAACCATCTTAGGTATAAAGGAGGGATTAGTTCTCAGAGAGACTCTATCTGCATGGAAAATAAGAAAAGGCTCCACACAGCCATCAAAGGTTGCAGCTCCGAAACTCTCCTTGCTGAAGTTATAGCCAAGAGGAAGGCTGTCTTCCAAGAGAGAAACTTCAAATCTGCAGAGGCAGCTAGCTCAAAAGGAGGAAGAGTGAGTCTCTCTAGAACAAAATTAAGATCCCAGTCTGGAGTAGGTGCTCTTCTGGGAGGTTTTAAATTGCAAGCACCTCTGAGAAACATTTTCATCAGGGGATGAGAGAAAATGGGCTGTTCAAGAGAACAATGAGCAGAGATGGCTGAAGCATGGATCTTGATAGAGGAAAAAGAAAGACCACCCTGAAGCAAATCAGCCATGTATTCCAGGATCAGAGCAAGGGTACGTTGAGAAGCAGACTCCCATCTAGCCTGCATCCATTGAGAGAACCTGTCCCATTTGCCAGCATATGACTTCCTAGTGCTAGGCCTCCTGGCCTCCCTCAGCACGTCAACCACCTGTTGGGAAAGGGAGGAAGAAAGGAAAGGAGTAATACAATGAGCCATGCTGCCAAATGGAGAGACTGAAGATGAGGATGTAGAATGTTTCCCCTTTCCTGAAACAAAAGATCTGGCTTCAGAGGAAGATGCCAAGGAGGAAGATGGGAGAGACTACGAAGCAGCGGATACCAATGCTGTCTGGGCCAGTCCAGAGCTATTAGAATAGTCCTTGGACATTCGTCCCTGATCTTCAATAATACTCTGGGAAGAAGACGAAGAGAAGGAAAGGCATACACTGATAGCAATATCCAATGGAAGGGCAGAGCATCCACTTTCCAGGCTCTGCTCTGCTGCTGTCTGGTGCAAAACACAGGTAGCAGATGGTTGTCGGGGGAGGAGAAAAGATCCACCTGAGGCGTGCCCCAACGTTGAATGATGCTGTAAAAGACTGCTCTGTTCAGCTGCCACTCGTGAGGATCCAGGGTTTGCCTACTCAATTGGTCTGCCGAAACACTGAGCCTTCCTGGAAGAAACTGAGCTAGGAGATGCAGGTCCAAGGATGCTGCCATGGACCAAAGATTCATGCTTTGCCTGCACAGGGGGTAAGAGTGAGTCCCTCTCCCTGCTTGTTGATGTACCACATGACTGTGGTGTTGTCTGTCCTGACAAGCAGGGTCCCTGGAGAAAGAAGATGCTTGAAAGCTAGTAAGGCCTGCTGAACTGCAATCAACTCTTTTAGATTTATGTGCAGGTGCATCTGCTGGGTGTTCCAACATCCCTGCATGCATCTGCCATCCAGGTGTGCTCCCCAGGCGTAGTCTGATGCGTATGTAGTCAGAACTTGAGTGGCAAGAGGTGTTCGAAAAGGCATGCCTTCATTTTGTAGACAGGCTGTTGCCCACCATAGAAACTCCGTCTGCAGAGATGGAAGCAGAGGAATCATCATATCCAGGTCCTCTGAGTGTTGACACCAAATGTTCTAGAGGTACCATTGTAATTTCCTCATATGCAGTCTTGCATACGGAATCATGAGAATACAAGATGCCATGAATCCCAGAGCTTGCAGGTACTTCCTTGCAGGGAGCTGGGACAGGCTTGTCAAGTCCTTGAAGTAAACTGAAAGAGTTGTCTGCTTCTCCTGGGTGAGATATATCATCTGGGCAGCTGTATTCAGACTCGCTCCTAGGAATGTTATCTCCTTGGATGGTACCATTTTCGATTTTTCCACACTGAGAGTGCAACCCAGGGAAGAGAGAAGAGTCTTTACGAATTCCAGATCCTTTAATAGCTGTTCCTGAGAACTTGCTTGAATCAGACAGTCTTCCAAGTATGGGTAAATCTGAATTTTCTTCTGCATCCAAAAAGCAATGACTGGGGCCAGGCACTTTGTGAAGACTCTGGGAGCAGTAGAAAAGCCAAAGGGCAGTGCACAGAATTGGTAATGTTGCTCCCCCACTCTGAAACGAAGGTACTGCCTGCAACTTTCCCTGATAGGAATGTGCAGATAAGCTTCTGAGATCCAAGGTTATCAGCCAGGAATCCTTTTCTAGTAGTGGTAGCAACTGATGTAGAGTGAGCATTTTGAACTTTGGAATTACTAGAAAAGAGTTCAGAATGGAAAGATCCAGGATAGGACGCTAGGTGCCCTCTTTTTTTGAAACTAGAAAAAGCATGGAATAAAAGCCCTGGCCTACCTGCTGAGCAGGAACTGACTCTATTGCTCCTAGATGAGACAGAGACAAAATTTGTTTTTCTACTTCTGCCCTTAGGTTTGGAGGAACGTCCGGGAATCCCTTGGGAGCTGGAAAGGTGCGTAAAGAAAACTTGTGCCTTAGGGACAGTGTTCTGAGAACCCATTTGTCATCTGTGATAGTGGCCCAGACATCTGCAAAACGGGCCAACCTTCCCCCTAAAGGACTCTCCCGGCAAGCAAGAACAGGCAGAAGTTGTAAAAAGTCATTGAGGGTGCTTTGACCGAGATGCAGGCTTGGAGCTTCCCCCTTTAGAAGTGGAAGCCTGCCAAAGCCTAGACCTTTGAGAGGTAGCCCCTGCCCCCTAGAAGATTTGTAACCTCTAGTCCTGGAAAGGTTCTGTCTGCTGGTATCAGGAAAGGTCCAACTCTTGGAAGTGTAATTCTTGCTAAAGCGAGGGGGTTGAACTTGCAGAAAATCCTTAACAGTTTGCATGGACTTGGCCTTATCCTCCATCTTCTTCAGTACCTCCTCTGCTTTGCTACCAAAAAGACTGTCTTTATGCAAAGGTACATCCAAAAGCTTAGCCTTGACAGGTTCTGTAAGAGGCTTTTCTCTGAGCCAAGCGTGCCTTCTAATAACAGATCCAGTAGCTGTAGCCCTGCTGGAGGCCTCAAGGATGTCAAAACCACAAAGCAAAGAATGCTTATTGACCAGACTGGCTGAATTCAGTAAATCCTGCATGTCTTTAATCTCTGCCAAAAGAGGTACACTTGCTATCCTAGACTTAATAGTTTCCAAAGTGTGCTGCTGGTACTTAAGCATATGAAACAGACAATTGGTAGCCCTAATAGCTAGGGTGGCAGAGGTATAAACCTTCTTGCCCCACCTATCTAGGTTCCTAGACTCCCTGTAGAGGGAACTGGATTCCTGGTAACAGTGGCCTTAATTCCTTTAGGGCCCTGAGAAATAACCTCTGGATCCACCAATGGATTCCTGAAAAGAAACAGATGAGAATCAGAGACTCTGTAGTACCTGTCAGATTTCCTGGGAGCAGGAGGAAACGAATTTGGAGACAAGGAATTTTCCAGAAAAACATCAACACTTCCAACACAGGGGGATTAGCAAGTAAATCCAGAAACTACCTAATCCGTTTCTTGGATTGGGGATAATCCTGACTGTATTTAAAGTATCACCAAAAGAGAAATCCTCTGGAGGAGAGGCCAAAGGGATGGACTCCTCTGCATCTGAATCCTCAAAAGGAGAAAAAGCCTGAGAAAATACTCTTCATCAGCAGAAATGCTGGAAGAATCAGAATCTGAGCAGGACAAAGCCTCAGGGGGAAACATCCCTACTCCTTTTAGAAGGAGGAGGCTGAGAACGCCTAATAAGAGTCAACAAATCATTAGCCATTTTAACCATTTGGGAATGAGGGTAACAAGACGAAGCTGGAGCCTGCCTTTTCACAGGCTTACAAATGGAAGACTTACCTGCAAGCCTGAAGGATTTGGGAGGCCTGGCAACTGCCAAAGTTGTAGCAGAGGTTGAAGGAAGACGTATGCTGCCAGAATGCAAAATGGAAGCCTCGGACACCGGAGTCAGCTTAGCGGCTCTGGCTCCAGCAGAAGAGGAAACCGGCGACAGGTTGGAAGGCAAAATGAAAGCTGAAGGCCTAAGGGACTCGGATACAATCAAGGCCTGAGGTTGTACATCTACGGACTGCAGGGACTGCAAAGGCATCTCACTGGCTACTGCCTGACGAAGACCTTAACCTCATCCAAGGACTTAGCTTTCTGAGGCCTGTCGCGGTCATTATCCTTATGTTTCTTTGGAACATCCGAAGCCTGAAGACCGGCAGATGCCATACCAATTAACTTAGACCAAACTCCAAAATGCCTAGCCAAAATCTTAGCCCGACGACGGATAGCATGCGGATTAAAGGAGGCACAGAGATCACACTTGGGAACGTCGTGGTCAAGGCCTAAACAAATAATGCAATAGGAATGAAAATCTCTATGAGGAATCTGCTTTCCACAGGTAAGGCAATTATTAACTTTTTCCGACATTCGTTAAGGCAAGAAAAGAGGATCCCCAACGGGGTACTTAGCTGTAGTAGACTTCAGCTCTTGTAGTCGGAAACCAACAAAACCAGCACTCATGCATGAAAAGCTTCTGCTTCGGGCTCCGTGGCAAGGAAGACTGTGGAAGTGACATCAGCTGCCTCCTTTTGCACTGGATGCCCTGATGTCCTTTACAACCAATGGCATTTTTACTTACTTTTGTTATTCTGGCCAACTGAGGGCTACTGGGAGCCAGATAACCCATTTGTTAGGACTGCAACAGTGAAACACAATGAACATCAGGGATAACTGCTTTCAACTCAGAGCCTTCATCAGATCGTGCATTACTGTCAGTACTCCTCCCCTTTAAAGCAAACAGCACAAATAGTTGGGAGACAAACTAGATATAATTTAAATTTTAATTGGTTGATTTGTGCTTCAAAGGGGAGGAGCACTGACAACAATGCAGTATTTGATGAAAGGGAGGAGACTTCGTTGATGAATTTTAATTGGTTGCTCTTGCTTTAAGGCCATTTATTGTTTTATTAGTTAATAAATGTTTCTCCATGGTGGCCTAGCTCTGCTTGTTTCCTAAATATTTTTGTTTGGTTGAGCAGTCTTTAGCGATCAGGAGTTTATATATTTTACAGTAACTTAAAAGGAGGGGAGGCACCAACATCCTGGAAAAAAAGCAGTGCTTGCCGTAATGTAATACTTAAAGAAGGTAAAGACCTATCTGATCCAGCTTCATACAGGCCCGTTTCTATTTAAACCATGGTTATAAAGAGTTTATATCTATAAAACCTAAAAGAATGGAAAAGGTGATGCCAAAATTGATAAATATGGACCAATGTGGTTTTGTGGAAGGGAGGCAAACATTTAACAACATTAATAACAGTATTACTGGTGAATCTTGATGCAAAGAAAACATTCAAAAGAATGATTACAGCGATAGAAGCATTTGCATTTCCTGATACAATAATAAGGTTAATTAGAAGGATATATGAGGGATCGGAGAAAAAATCAGAGTGGGATGGTTGTTCTTTGATAAGCAGTGCCTGAACAGAGGAACCAGGCAGGGTTGTCCTCTTTTCCCTTTATTTGTGTTATATTTAGAACCACTTGCAAAAAAAATAAGAGACTCAAACTCAAGGAAATAATTGGTATGGTGTTCAAGAAAAGTTGGATTTATTTGCAGATGATATTATTTTGCACCTGATGGAACCAAAAAAGGGATATCTCAGTGTTTGGAATATTCTGAGATGGTTCCGGGTATTTTTGGGATATAAAATTAATGAAGATAATGCTTCAAATGTGAACTTTGAAGAAAAAATAGCTTCTCAGGCAAAGGACAACGACAAAGCTACAGCTATGTCCATAACCACAAAGAAAACATACAATAATGAGAAAAACTTACTTTAAATGGGATCACCCACACATATAAGATTTGGAACAGAACAATGAACTCAAACAAGTAAACAGGTGTGGAAAACAGAAAATGACACAATTTATTGATAAATAAAGTAAGCACTTTGTCTGGGCTATAACAAGGACTTCATCAGAATAACAGAAAAATAAATCCAACCAGTTTAAAAAGCCTCCATAAACAATCACATGTCCACAAACAACCAATCATACAACCCCAAAGAAAATGTTTCAATTAAAGACGTAAAATTAATTTCATTCATAAAACATTTTTTCTATTTTCTACATAGATTTATAGATTCATAGATTAGTACTAGGCTAACTGCCCTTGCAAGCCATTTTAAACCTAGCCAATTATCCCTTGTCAGACTCAAACCCTGTACCTTGTGTTTGTAAGGCAAACACCTTAACCATTTGGCCACCCTTCCAACCGCATTGTTGTAAAAATAAAATACATTTAAACAATTATTTCAAGTGCATGTGTTGTATTGGATATGAATGTCTACACCTCATAAGATCACCATTTTAAAATACTAACTGTGGAAATATTTTCATTAAGACCATGATGTAAATAGGCATGTAATTTAATCTGCCACTTCAGTTCTTTATGTTCAATTAATTAATTCCATGGATCACCTCTAGGGTCTTTTTTAACTACATTGATACTCATGAAACCAACACTATGCCCAGGAAATTTAAGTACATGTTTTGAAACCGAGTTATTAGTGCTTTGTTTCCTAATGGTGAGCAAATGCTCGTACATACGGTCCCTGAATCTCCTTTGAATTTTGCCAACATAAAAACTACTACATTGTTGGCGCAAAGCCAGATACACAATTCCGGCAGAATTACGATTACAATAAAAAGAAGTTTTAATGAAAAAAATAATAACCCTTGTGCTCTACTTCTCTAAAATACATTGGCACTGGTTACATCAACCACACAAAGTTACATTGTTTTTTTACAAGAAAAAAATTGAGTACCATCATTAGCATTTTCCAAATAATTTTTAAAGGTTTTACCCTTTTTATAATCAATCTGAAGTTGTTCACCTAGTATATCTAAATAACCATCAAAACAAGAAATAATGATCTGATTCTTCAACAGTATTTCAAGAATATGATCATGGTCGATCATATAAGCAGTGACAAATGAGCAAGAAGAATCCTTTTCATTGCCCTTGGAACAAGTGTGTTCTAGTTCATTACCTTCTTCTAACCACAACAGGGGTTTAAACAATCCTAAATGTCTTTTATGGACTTCATTTCTAACCTGCTCCATTGAACTTTATGGGTATCCACGAGACTTAAACATACCTCCAAAATCTGTGAGTCTGAATCAAATGTACCATCACCAGTGACCATTCCAGTTAACCTCACATACTGCCCCTTAACTATTCCCTTCTTTTGGCACATTGGATGTTCACTACTGTAATGTAACAGACAATTAGAACAGATAGGTGTTCTATAGATATTGCTCATCAGTCTTTTGTTAATTTCATCCTTGGAAATTGCAACATCCAAATAATGTGTGAGGTACTGAAAGAACAAGTGAATTTCAAACAAGATTTAGTGTTCAAATAAACTATAAAATCTTCCAACTCAGAAACCATCATTTTCCATATTAGGAAAATGTAGTCCAAAAAATGGATGTACAGATCTCAAAGTGGGGGTCTAAACATCTCAAAAATGTATTTCTTTTCCCACTGCAACATAATTTATGTTAGCAAAAATGGGGGCACAAGCAGCCCTCATTGCCACACCCTTCTTTCGCAAAACGTATTGCCCACCGAAGAATACAAAATTATTCTTCAACACAATTTCCATAAGGTTATCCAAAATATTAATTTCACTGTTAGCTGGGTGGACAAAAAAAATCAGGAAACCACTCCAAACCAACGTCATGTGGAATTACACAGATTAAATTAATGACATCCACAGTGACAAAAATGGATTCCTCAGAGAACATAGTTTTTCTTAACTTTAAAAGAATGTCCCGGGAATCTTTACAGATCTGTTCAAAAGGAGCAAGTATTTTTTTTGGTTTGATATCAATATACCCAGCTAATGGGTGTGTCTTAGACTTACAGGCATTAACGTTCAGTCTCATGAATGGGTTAGAAAGATCTTTATGAATTTTTGGAAGACCAAGGATAGAGGACAGAATGGTAAACTTACAATGCATAAAAAGCCATTCATCATAACTAATCTGTTTATGATCCAACATATCTTTCAGTAACCAATGAATTTTACCATAAGAAATGTGCAGACCATTTGCACTTTCCAAGGCCAATAATAACACTGTATCAATCGTCTCTGACAACATCTCAGGATGCTTACTAAATAGCATGAAACATGACATCTCTGGTCCACTTGAATCACTTTTTAACTGAAGCCTACGGTCAGGCTTTGTGCCCAAGGAATGTAAGATAGCTATTGTCATTCTATTGCACAAAGGAGGGCCAACTACTAATCCAGGTAACTACAGGCTCATATGTAGGGCCATGGAAAGATTCATCGACATGATGCATGAGGACATAGGTAACCTGCAAATGCTGGACCCATCACAGTTTGGCATTGTTAAAGGCAGGTCATGCCTATTAAATCTGGTGAACTTCTTTAAGAGGGTCACCAAAGCAATAGATGAGGGCAAGACTGTGCACACAACTTAACTTGATCTGTACAACACTCCACTCAAGCATTACAGACAAGCTCATTAAATTAGGTAGAAACTCTTATCACCCGCTGGAAAACCAACTGTCTCACTAATATGACTCAAGAGGTCAAAACAGCTGAGGCCACCTCTACCAAGTGGCCAGTCACTAGCCGAGTCTCCCAGGACTCAGTATTGGGCACACTCCTTTTTGGCATCTATTTCTCTGAAATGGAAGCAAATGCTAAAGGTTTATGGCTGACTATGTTTGCAGATGATTGCAAATTGGGGGTTATCACTGGCTCCTCTAGCATTCTTTAAGAAGGCCCATCTCTGACTAACAATTGGTGCCAAAGACAATGTCTTTAACTCAATGCTAAGAAATGCCTAACTGTACATTTTGGGAGGTCAACCATCCTGGCAATTTGCCATCTGCTTATTAAACGCTTTTGCCACAGATTTTAACTTGGAAGCTTCTCCCATCTTCGTGGCTGAATAGTGATTTTATCATTACTCATTTACCTTGTTTATCAACTGTTCTCCTAGTGAGCTGACATTTTTGTTTCTTTGCTTTGATATTTTACTTGTACAGCTCACCCATGGCAGAAGGAGGCTTAAACGAAATGGAAATATCTGGTGCTAAAGCTAATTTCTCTTTATCGTCGAGAACTTTTTCAACTGTTTTTAATATACAGCACAACCCTCTGCTAAAACTTGATTTAAAAGATGGTAGTTTACAAGATGCCAATATATGTGAAGAAAAGGAAGATTTAAATGAGATATACAAGGAAGTTGAAAATGCTGCATACAAACTGAAACGTCTTCAATGGCAACAATTTCACTTTGAAGCCTGTTTACATCATTAGGTGGGTCCTAGAGGCTTAAGGGTGAAATGCTTACCATCATATGGTAACACCTATTAGGCCCTTTTGAGCAAATGGCAGGCTATTAACTTGGAGACAAGTTGTAAATATCTAAAACTGCTGATAGAGTTCTTCCGGCCGATGGAAGAGCAGATTTCACCTACCATCGAGAAACAGCAAGCTGAGTTAGAGAAACTGACTCTGTCAGAAAATTTTCTCACTAAATTGGAGACATTGCAATTTAATTTAAGCAACTATGATGATAGAATGAAGAGCCACAAGGCTAAGAAGTTATTTAGAGACAGGCAAGACTTTCTTAATGGGCATGTTTTTCAATGGCCAAGAACGAATGACAAAGATGATGTTAATCAGGGAAGAAACAATGAGGGTGGGAAAATGAATAAGAAATCTGTAAGAGATACATGCCCACTCAGGAGAGAGTCCACTCCTTCATTGAATGCCATAGAAGAGAGAGTGCAAATATGGGAAAATAGAGAAGAGACACAAATTCTCACTGGATCAGGGGCACAAGCTAGACTTCCTCAGACTGAGGATAATATAATAATGACAAAGAAGTTACTAAAGTAACAGGTCCTGTAGATGTCAATGGGACAATGCAAACAACCATAGTAAATACAGAAATGGATACAAGGCCAAAAGAGAATGCCTCACACTTGCCATTTTTTTCAATACTTCCTATACCGTTGAAGCAAAGTACAACGTACAGGGTTCACTCCTTCAGTCAGGACAGGAAGAGACAGAGAATAATTAATTAAATCAGTCTGTTATCAACTTATCGAATAGTGAACTATCTACTTCTCAGATGGCACTACTTAATAGAGGACCTATCATTCATTCCGTCTGCTAACTTGAAGTGAATTTATCTTGGATTTGAAGTACTTTGGTAGGAATATAAACTAGAAACATGAATTTGGGATGAACCAACTGGAAAGCAATATTCACAAGTTTAAAAAGCCTAGTACTTGCATACCATCTTCGCATCCAGTTGTAGAAACTTTTATTAAAGCATGTGAAGATGAGGTTGATAAAATATGCTTAAATAAGAAAAACTCAAAGAATTTTTACAATTTGAATAATGATGAAAGGCATGCATTGTATGATTTAATAAAGAATGATAACATTGATGTAAGACTAGCAGACAAAGGAGGAGCCATTGTGATAATGGACAAACAAGATTATAATGCAAAGATGGCAAATATGTTAAATGATGAAGATATGTATAAATAGCTGAATAAATGGGAAATAAATATTTTTGAACAGAGAGTGGGAGATGGTCTATATGAGGTACATATGACTAGACTATTACCTGAAGATCTCTATGAATACATGGGGTAGAACACCCTATACCACCAGTCATCAATGGTCTACCTAAAGTGCACAAAGATATGGAAAATCCACCTATGCACCCAATAGTATCTAGGAGAGGATGGCTGACAGAGCCTCTCTCTATTTATATAGAAGATCAGATGAAGACTGCTTTGACAGGAACTGACACTGTACTCCAAGATATGGCAGACTTTCTACAATCATTACAAGGAGCAACATGCAACTCAGAGACCAGATGTGAACTCAAATTGGTGATGTTGGGTGTAAAAAGCCTATTTACGGTTATACCCAACAACCATGGAATAGTCTCTATAAGCAGGATTTTGGAAATGCAGCAGACACATGATAAGAATATCATCCTGAGTATATGTTCACTTAGGGTGGTGCTGGAGAACAACATTTTTGTATATGGAGGCCAATACTATTGGCAGAAGTGGGGTGTGGCCATGAGCACCCCATGTGCCAACACTTATGCCAACTTAGTGATGGCACTCTGGGAAAAGTAATATGTCTTTGCAGCACAAGGGGACAACTGGAGACAGAATAGTCTACTATGGAAGATTTGTGGATGATATATTTTTCTTATGAAAGGGTAGCAACGAGAATTTAATTGAGTTTGTAAGATATCTAAATAACACCACAATTTTTCTTGAATTTGATATGCACCATTCTGATAATGACGGGAATTTCAATGCAAAAATGTTTAAGAAAGAGTATTGGCACAACCATATTCTACATAGAACAAGCATGCATCCGGCTCATATCTTTACACACATAGTGAAAGGTCAGTTTCTAAGAGCACCTAGATTATGTACAAAAGATGAGAATCACAAAAAGGAATGTGGTGATAAAGCAAAAGATTTATTAGATCGAGGCTATAAGAAGCAAGAGATAGAAGAAGGACTTTGAAATGCCCAAGAATCACGAACGAAAGGAAAGCTTTATTTCCACAGAAAAGATAAGAGAGCAACAAAAACATCTAGGAGACAAGAAACTGGCATCAGATGTGTAACGACATTTCTTCTGTATGTCTAGCAGTAAAGAAAAATTGAAAAATTCTAATGACAGATGACAAAATTAAATCAAGAGTAGGCGATAATCTAATATTTACTTTTAAGAACAAACCCAATTTAAAGAGGTTGCTTTGTCAGACAACTCAAGATGTTAGAAAGAATTTGACCCCCCTTTTTATAGACGCAAAGCTGTCCATACATAGACAAGGATCATCAATTTTTACATCCTGTAAGTAAACGTGAATAGGGCACGAAAAGATATGTGGACTGCAACACAAAGGACTTGATTTATGTAGCTAGATGTGACAGGTGCTCAGCATTCTATGAAGGGAAGACAAAAAGCATATTTCAAGAGAGGACTTTGCAGTACTATAGTGATATAAGACTGGATGTTTGAAGAAATGCTTTAGCATGTCATGTGCATACACATACCACTCACCAATTATTATTTTCCTGTTTAGAAAGTGGATTTTAGCAATAGAGGTGGGGATATTAAAAATCAAACTGAAGTAATAGAACTAAGGTGGATAGCAGACCTGTGAGCAGATAAGCAACCTGGACTTAATGGCATGGTCCCTATAAAACCCTTACTTAAGGGTAGAAGCTTCAGGAAATTATGTAATAACTTAATTGGATGAAAGGATCTACTTATTCTCCTGTTTCTAAGGGCTGTTTATGGATATGAAGAAGGCAGTTTGCTGAAAGTGTTTGTCCTCTAACAGCTATTTTGTGATTTTAATCTGTTTATTAAAAGCTTTTGCCAGAGATTTTAACTTGGAAACTTCTCCTATCTCTGTGGCTTAACAGTGATTTTCTCATTACTCCATAATAATGTTTTCAGTTGTTCACTAAATCTGAAACTTCAAATTCCTTAAATTCTCTACATAAAAAAACATAGCTTGATTATTTATGTCTGTTAAGGTTATTAAAATATCCACAAGTTAGAAATGTTGGGTTGTACGTATTTAGTAACTTCAAACACTTAAATTGTATTTTCCTGTCTTCTTTTACTTGCCTTAAGCATCACTGCCAAAGTAATTACAGCAATGAGAGGAAAAGTCTTATATTACCAGATCATGACAAATACAACTCTAACTTAATGTGTTTTACAATTACAAAAACACTATTTTTTTATTAAATCGATAAAAAATTAAGGACCCCAAAGCCTTCTAACACTTTGAACTAATATGACCACTTTAGAGCATCAAATGCCTTTTCTATATGAACATTAATAATTAATGTTTTGTTTGTTATCACCATATCACTTAAGAAAATAATTTTAATGCTATCATAGGTCAGTCTATATCCAGCATAGTCTTCATCAATTAATGATTATAAGATTTTTTTTTTATTCTGTAAGTTAAGACTGCCATAACAAAGTATAATCAACATTTAACAAGGAAAGGGATCTAAATAAAGAACTGAATTCTGGATTTTTATCTTATTTTGCTACTGGTGATTGACAATATACAATTCCAGGAAGTGGAATCATTTTATTATTTTTGTACACTGCTGTAGTCTTTCTCTAATTATTATTATTATTATTTTTTTTTTGTGGAAAGACCTTTAATATATTTCTAGTATTAATACTATCTATATACAGAAATGTGTTATCTTTTAATTTTTAATGCAGTTAACATTGACAACATTTTCATAACACTTCCTAAAAAGAATGTAAAATATCATCAATCTTAGTTTATAATGCATTACTTTGATTGCAAGACAATTAATTTGATTTATTTGGAATGTGATTTTGATTTTCTACAAATATTATGCATTCTCTGAGGGTTTAGTAATTGTACAATTTAATTTTCTGTAAAGCAACTGCAATTTTATGATCTAGTATTTCTTGATATCTTTAATTTAAAACCCTGACAATATCTACATACATCTTTTTAGAAGTTTAGCATTAACATAATTTAGACCTTACTGAAATTTATAGCTCTTCAAGTGTAGTATAACACTTTTGACAGTCTATCCAGCTCCTTTCTACAACTATCAGAGTCTATAACATCTTTTGCAAAACAGATTAATCCACAAACAAAACTGTCATACTTATTGGCAGCATAACTCACAACATAAGTCTCTCACTCTTACTAGCCACACTGACATTTAAATCTCTAATACAAAAAAAAAGCAGGAAGGATGATTAGATTACATTAGATTATACAAATGTTACTGAATGCAGACTGATGACAGTTTGGCAGATAAAGTCTTCAGCAATGCTGGGAACACAATACACCTATACCTTATTACATGTGTCCTCCATTCTAATTTACTCATGCGAATTTTCATTTGCTGCTGTTAATCTTTTGTTTTCGCGCTACCAAAGGCAATGATTTGCAGCAGCAAAATTCACAGAATGTTAGTAGCATTCATTTTATATATGTACCCTTCTCTCTCTCTAGAATGTTAAAACTGAGTCCTAATAAACTATCAGTTGTAATTCAAAGACAAACTTAGTACATGCCAATGTCCACAATCTTCCTCTCATCACCCAACTCCTTTCACTGTAGCTGCAATTGAATCTAGGACTATTGAACGAAAGTTAAGACTTGCCAAACACACAATCACCGAACACACTTTAACGAAAGTGCGTTCACCAAAAAAGCACTTTCGTTAAATTGTGTTAAAAAAAAAACAATAAATCTTACCCCCTTCACCACCCATGTGGGAGGCTGTGCCCCCCTACTTTAATATTCTCACTCCGAGATCGCACTACAGTGAGGAACAGGGAATATTCCCTTAAGCGCACCGTAGTATGATCTCCGCAACAGTCATTCCCCCACGACTCCCTCTAGCTGCAGGCATACTTACGCAAAAGTGCTTTTAAGTATGCCCGGCTGTTTGTGCATCAGTTAAAAGTTCCTTCGGGGATCAGTACCGATCCCCTGCAATTACTACTTATAGCTGGTCCACAACTAGTACATTTTTTCTAAAAGTATTTTATTTTTTTCTCAATGTATTTTCTTTAAAAAAATAACAGAATGTATGCAAATAATTAAGAACATTTTACAATTTTAATATAACATTACATATTTCTAAATAAAAAAGAAAAAACAAACTATTTGTAATATGTACAGATTGCCTGAGGCTAAATTATAAGTAAATGTTACAAGATGTGGTTAAAGATTCAATTAACTATTAAAATAAGCATAACAGAGGTGAGAAATTTTCAAAGAGGATGAATACTTTTAGCCAGGAAGCGTCTTTAAGGTTGTTGGGAAAGATTCTATTTTTTCAGTTTCTTTAATTGCAGTGTCTCTCAAGGAGAAAAGAAATTCTTCAAATTATGGCGCTAAAGATTTCTTCCACTTTCTTGTGATTTTTCTAGCCACAGCTAGAATTGTCCAGCTTAAATGGAAAAAGTCTTTTTGGATGTTTTATGTATTATTATTATTTCTTTTGCATAGAAAGAATCAAACCATAAAGCTTTGAGAAAATCATGAATCTTTTTCCAAAAATTACACAACACAGGACAGTCATTGAACATATGTGACCAATTAGCATTAAAATATTTTATGTCTCCAGCATTAAATTTCATTTTTTTAACTGTAGCAACTCTAACAGGAGTCAACAGAGTTCTATCTATAAATTTCCAACAGAATAATCTCCAATAAAGAGACCAAGATGTGCTTTTAATAGAAAGAAACAGTTGCTCTTATTTTCATTCAGTTATAAATATCCAATGTTCTTTTGTAATGAAATTCCAGAATTTGTAATTTAAAATACTAATGTCTTTTAATACGACTGTATGTAATCGAGTGCTCAAATTATTAATTTCTTGATCACTGTATATAATTTCATTTAAAATCTTAAATCTAGAACCTTGCTACACAAAGAATTAGATAAGTAAGCGAACTTAGTATGAAATGATGTACTAACAAATTGCAAATTAGATGAATTTCTAATATCAATGTTAAATTCTAAGCATAAAAATTCAAAAGATTTAATTCTCTCTCTCTCTCTCTTAAAACATTGATACCAGTAACAAAACTGTTGACATTTTCATTTATAAAGCACCTGTATTGGTAAACTATTTGTAAGATTTTTTACTAAAGAAAATGGAATGAGAGACTCAAACCAAAATCTATAATTGGAATTGTTTGATATTTTTTTTAATTCTTTAAAATTATATTGATATAATTCGATTTTGCAGGAGGGGAGATAGCAATATGTTTATAAAACTACATATAAATATCCAAAAGGGGGTATACAGTTTATGAGTGTTGATATTTAACAATTTCAATTTATTTTAAGCAGGTGATAATGTAAAATTTTCCAGTTTGTATTATAATTATTGTCTAGCAAATTAAAGATGGTTTTAAAAACTGTTGCTTTTTCATATGTATCTATACTCTGAAAATGTATACCTCCAGAATTAAGGTCTAAAATGATGACATAAATTTAATCCAGGTTTAATTGGATACCACAGGAAATTGGAAAGTTTTGAAATAACTTATACTTTTAATTTGATTTTTATAAGGTGGCTATAGAAGAGATTGACTTATGTATACAATTTTCAGAAATCATACTTTAATTAGTTAAAATCTATCCTTGAATGGAATGATAATTTTGTTCCAACAGTTAATTAGCCAGTGAAGATATGACTTTTTTATAATTAAAATGTAAAGTTTCTTCAGTTGATTTTAATACGGTAACTCCTAAATAAACTGGACTCGTAGGTTCTTTACAAATTATATATTGATCTGTATTCAATGAGCTTTTCCTATTAATAAGGTATTTTGATTTAGAATTATTAAACATTAAATATGAAATTGTTTGAAATTGTTATATAATAAACCAGTTATTTTAGTGTTTTATTAGAATTTTGCAATGTAAATGAGATATCAGCAAACAACATAATTTTTAACTATATTCTTGATTAATCTCCAAACCCTGAATCTTTGAGTTAGATTCAATTAATAATGCTAAAATTTCAATAGCTAAATCAAATAATTAAGGAGAAAGAAGACAACCTTGCTTAGCTCCTTTTGCAATGTTTATGGAACTTGAAGTAAATGGATCCAATTTTACCTAAGCTTTATTATTGTTATTAATAGACGTTAACATCAAAATAAACTGAGAAGAAAAATCAGGCTGCATTAAAACTTTGAATAAAAAATTCCAATCTAAAGAATCAAATGCTTTTTCAATGTTCAAACTAATAAAAATGGGCTCATATTTCCTATTATTCATAACACCTAACAGTAATAAGCCTTTTTATGTTATCAGAAGTTTCTTTTATAAATTAAACCAGATTGACTCACACTAATTAAACTATACAAAATTTTCAATCGGTTTGCTAAGACATACAAATAATTTATAATCTACATTTAATAAGGAACTAGGTGTATATGAGGAACACAATTATGGATTTTTACCTTCTTTTATAATTGGGGTAATCAAAGAATCATTCCAAGATGGAGTTTTTTTTTTATTTTGTACCTCTTAAAATTATCTAACTGTAGTATAATTTTTTTGAGGAAATAATTTACATAGTACTGGAATAATACCATAATTTCTAGGAACTTTATTAAATTTAATGATTTTTATTTTTTGATTTATTTCCTGAAGCATTACAGGTTTTAATAAATTCATTTTCTGGAAGGGAGTGATTTTTTTTTATTATGGAATGATCAATTATAGATATTAAATCTATTTCTTTATTCATTACATTTTGATTTAGTGATAAATAAGAAGTCCTAAAAGCTTCTAATATAACTCCAATATCCATATGATTATTTGACACCAGATTCTTTTACTTCTTTATTATTATTAATGTTAGCCTGGAACTTAATTATTTTTGTAATATTTTTACATGTTTAGAAGATCTTGAGTAAAAACTATTTTTAATTTTTCTAGTGTTAATTCGGTTTTATGAGATAACTCATTACTTTTTTTAAGAGCATTTACGTCCTCTTTGTCGGATGGGAATTTGTTTTCCCCTTTTTCTTACTCTCTTTTAATTTTATTTGAATACTTAATAGTTTGTTGTTACATGCTTTTAGTTTATACTTATACCAAGATATTGTTTGACCACAGATATAAGCTTTAAGAGAGTCCCAAACCATAACTACATTTGAGTTTGGAATATTATTAAAAAGCATAAAATTATCTATTTCATTAAGTAACCAGGTTTTGTATTCTTTCATTTTAGAAATATATGCTGGAATTCTGGTAATACTTGATATATTTTTAAATCAGTTTCTATTTTTAAAAGTAATGCATTGTGCTCAGAGAATGGTCATGGAATTGTATTAAAAGTGATTATTTTGAAATAATGCCTTGAGAAACCAATAATTTATCAATACTTGCTTAGGTACCAAAATTATAGGAGCAATGAATAAAACTTAATGAATTTAAATCTTTAAAGCTAAAGGTATAAAGTTTCTTTTCAAGTCTTCAAAGATTTAGCAATGATGGGTCATTTAAATTTTCTACATGAACTGGATTCTGAGTTAACTAACAGACCATTAAAATCTCCACCTAATATAAAATTTTCCTTATAATTACTTAATATAAAATCAAGATGCTTTTTAGTCAGTTATCTCCCATTCCAGGAAAACAGTATAGATCATACCTCTTAGTCATACCAAATTACTAGTTTTTTTTACCAGTTTTGAGGTCCCAAATAATGGGGTGCCACGATTCCTAAGTGGCACCCCTTCATTTCTAGTTTTACCGGCTCTGTTTTCAAATTTTCGGACTTTGACGTCATCACGTGAGCCAGCCTATTGGAATCAACAGTGCAAAGCATTTCTGGCGGTTTCAAGCAAGCGCTGAGAAGAATTACAAACTGAAACAGCGGGAAGAAATGCGAGTGCAGGGATTATTTATTTTATTCACAAACCACAGAGGGGAAGGAGGAACTGCAATGCTCACTCCGGGAATATTTATTTTATTCACGAGCACTGAGAGGAACTGCAATGCTCGCTCAGACAGGGCATATTTATTTTATTCATAAACCACAAAGGGGAAGGGATTTAGAATATTAGCGACTGGAAGGAAATCAGTGCTGCAAGTCAATTTCTGAACTAGGGACTCTGTGCTGCTGGGACGGAACTCAACTGCTAAAAGTAAGTGCAAAGGGTGTGTGTGTGTGTGTGTGTGTGTGTGTGTGTGTGTGTGTGTGTGTGTGTGTGTGTGCGTGTGTGTGTTGTGTGACTGTGAGGTTACTGGCTTATAATGCTGAACTATTTAAATAAGTAGTCAAGATATTGTGTTGAATGAGGTAGAAAAGGAGGGGATATTTGCTTGAATGTTGGGAAAGCATAAATGGTAATGTAGGGAAGGAGTAGAGGAAAGCCTTTTGACTGGGACTGCCTTATAAAGATCATTGATTATTCTTTGACAAACAGAAGAACAAAGTGATTGAAATGCCTGAGGGCATATTACTGCAGAAGGGTGCAAGAATTTATTATGGGAGTGGTTATTTATCTGGAGAAAGAAAGGTCATTTCCATTCACTGAGTAGGAGCTTGAGACCAACTGTCTATTAAATATGGATTACAAGATGTTAATGAAAGTATTACATGCTAATTAGGAAATGTGACTTAATTTGCTGGAGTTCACCTTAAGGGACCATTTAAATGCCCCCATTTGGTAAATTAATTGTAAGTTTATGGATTTAAATGCTATTAATTAGCTGTTCAGTAGCAGGTAAATTAGTGCTCTGCTTTTGTTTTGAAAGGATGCTATTTGTATCAATTACAGTTTCACTGCAACATGTAATGAGGACTCTACTGAAGTCTTTCTTTTTTCCCCTGTGATCTTCACCAGGTATCTGAACCACTAATCAAACATGGGTCACCCTGGGGTATAGTCAGGGTTTCATCTGTCTCTTCTAGTAAACCTAGCTAACTCCTTTGCTAACTTTTTGTGTGTTTTTATCATGCTTTTCTATTGTACTGTATTTGTGTGTCTCTTTCGGCTTTTCCTGGTTAGGGGTCGCCACAGCGGAACTCCGGTCTGCTGATTGGTAGTGGATTTTTACCCCATTCACGTATGCCTCCACACAGAAGACACTCTAGCGGAGAATCAAATGGGACAACGTCTTGCTATGAGGCGACAATGCTACCGCACCACCACTGCAGTATGCATTCTTTGTAAACTTAAGGGAAGGAATGTGGCAATTTCTTAGCACTATTTACCTTCAATGCATCATCGTTCTTCGGTTTTAAGATAATATAACTACTCTTTTTGGCAGTTTAAATGCTGAAGAGCAAGTTTTTGAAGGTGTAGAAGAAATGTGACTACATATTTAGGTTTACAGTTCAAGTGTTCAAACAACACTTACTGTAATAATTCAGAAATTGTGAATTCATGAGCAGTGTTTTTTCTTTTTTTTTTTTTTTTAATTACAGTTTCACCTACCCTATTTTTGTTGATATTAATCTGTATTTTATTCTGCTGAATCTCAATCTCGATTGGGCCTTTTTGAAACAGAGTTGATCACATGAATACATCAGATATCTGGTATTTTAGAATATAAGAGACCTTGGGACACATGTGGACAGTAGTCTCTCCTTTGATAATCACATTGCCACAGTCATCAGGAAATCCTTCTACGTGGCACACCTCATCACAAAAGGTTTCTCATCCAGGAAAAAAGAGGTCATTGTTCCCCTTTACCCATCACTCATTAGACCCATTATAGAGTACAACGCCCCTTTTGGTATGTACCTCACAAGACATCTACAACAACTGGAAAGGCCACAGAAATACCTCACAAAGAGGATTACTGGCCTCAAACAGATGCCCTATGCAGACAGTCTCAAAAAACTCCAGCTTTACTCTGTCACATATCGCCTACTCAGAGGCAATCTCTGCCTAACATACAAAGCTATGTGAAACCCAGAGCTGTTGGACATGCTCCACGTAAAGAAATCCCAATCCCTCCGAGCTACATGCTCTAGAGACCTAAACCTTGTCACCACAGTAAACAGAACATGCTGGAGGGATAGATTCCTGTCTCAGATACATCCCATACTCTAGAACAAACTACCTATATCAAACAAAGCTCCTCATTAGCACTCTTCAAGAAAAATTTTGATGATTGGATGGGAGATAGGAAATTCATCCCGGGGATCACTTCTGTGGCTCTGCTTGACAGGGGCAAAGGAAAATAATTTTTTTGGGTGGAAAAAGCCAGGGTACTGTTTGGCTAGGCTTATATAGGCCCTAGGGCCAATAGCTTAGTACCTACCTATGAACCTATGCTAGCAATGATCTAATTAAACAAAAGCAGATTTGAACTGGTTGCCTGGCTCCATAAGCCAAAATACATGGCCAGTTTCACAACAGTTTCTTCTTTTATTCATATGATTGCAGGCAAGAGGGTTTTCTTGTGTACACATTTATGCTAACAGCTTCTTTTATTTATATGACTGCAGGCAGGAGGCTTTACTTTGTGTGTCTGTGTGTATATGTGTGTGTGTATTAGCAGCAGCAGTTTCTTTTGTGTGGGGGGGCCATATTTTGGTTGTCTGTTCTTCACTTTGTGTTTGAAAGTTGGTACCCCACAATTCTATTGAAGTGGGTAGGGTTACATAATTCTGTATGTAGATTTTATGTTAATCAGCATACAGATTTGTACCGATTTTATATGGGCCTTGTCCATATTTTTGATGTTTCCAGGTTGAGAGGTATGGTATAGAGGATCTACCTTACAAGCTTGACACTTCACAAGATCTACATTTAGAATGATGAGACCACAAGCCTGACGGAGCAGATAACTAACAACTTGTAATCCCGACAGCGAAAACACCAACATGGGAAACGTGTGAGCACGACTCGGTAAGTATGCGATGGTGAGGGATTTAGGGTTAGGGTGCGGGTAAGGTAAGTGTGCGATACTGAGGGACTTGCGGGTTAGGGGCGGATTAAGTAAGTTAGGGTTAGGGTGCGGGTAAGGTAAGTGTGCGATAGTGACGGACCTTAGGGTTAGGGTTTGGGTTAAGGTTAGTGCATAGATAGTTGTGTATAAGGTGCAGTGTAGGTTTTTAGGTTGTTAGTGTGCTTGTGCTGTGTGTGTGTGTTGTGTGGAACAGCAAACTTTTTGTTTTAACTGTCGGGATTGTGGTTTGTCGGGCATGTGAACTTTCGTGTTTTTGCGGTTTCGTTCTTGTGGTCTCGTCATTCTAAATGTCGATCTTGTGAAGTGTCGAGCTTGTAAGGAAGATCCGGTATAGATTGACTAGAGTCCATATCCTTTTTCTATATTTTAAAATGATTCAAGTAAATATACCGTTCGGTTCCTCATATTTATATAGAATATGAGGCAATTGCAATTCTTTTTCCATAGAATGGCAACTCTCCTTCTTTTAGATTTAAAAGAAGACTGAGCCAAAATTACATATTTATTATAATTACAGTTTTCATTTTCATGAGAAAACTTTGTCTCTTAAAGGAACACAGCAGGTGAATTATTCAATTCTATGCATTTTAAGTTTGCTCTCTTTTAGAGTTATTTAGGCCATTAACATTTAATGATAGTAAAGTCAAAGCCATATTAAACTGTAATGAAAGAGAAATTTAAAAGTTATGGGAGTGATAACATAAAGAAAATAATAATATAAACTGTTGAATATAAGCTTGTGTTAACCTAATGAAGAAAAAATATCAATAAAAGATCTCTGCAGTAAAATATAATGTACTGAGAACTCTAGAAAAATGCAGTAAAATGACTTAAGTTTTACATATGCGTGTTTAGTAAACCTGTATTAGGCTAATAGAAAGAAGACAGTTGTTGTGTCTTTTGGCTTTTCCCAGTAAGGGGTCGCCACAGCGGAACTCCGGTCCGCTAATGATTGGCAGTTGATTTTTATGTACCGAGTTGCCAGCCCTGACGCACAACCTTCAATGAAGGAACGCCCATTCACACGTCTCCACGCAGAAGACGCTCTAGCAGAGAGTCGAACCGGACACTGTCTTACTGTGAGGTGACAACAATAGAAAGACAGTAATAATTAAAAACTGGAATCAAAATTCTATAACAGAATGTTTAATATATACATATGTGTATGAAATAAAGAGGTGCTTTTTGTTTCTAAGCTTTAATTAGAAATTCACAGACTAAATATAGCTTACACAAAAAAGAAAAAGAAAGCACTGCCAGAAAGAAGTGTAATGTGTTACACAGTATAAATAATAAGTTCAGAGTCCACAATCAAGGAGACCATAGAAAAAAAACAAGGTTTTGTGAACGTTGAATACTGAAAATATCTATAAGATGCATGTGTGTTTCTTCAATTTTCCTGTTCTATCTTTGTTAGATTAGTATTTTTTCTTTTACCTTAATTTCACATTTTGGGCTGAGTGCTCATGAAATACAGACTGTATGTATCAGACAGCTCACAGCATCTGACAGTGATTTGCTATTGAAATTTGTGCTCAAATAGCTTACTAGTACAACAGCCTTCTAACTAATTTAGTAATAATTCTAAAATGTATCTATACAAATATTCAGCAGTCATTCATCTTCAGTCAATAAAGGGAACATCAGTACTAATAAAAGAACACTAACTTCCTTTAAGAATTTCAATACTGACTGGCAATATAAATAAATGAGATATCTAATATGTTAAAAAGACTACAAAAGTATAACTTAGCTTAATGAAAGTTAGATAGGAAGATAGAGGATAAGAAAGCAAATTTGTATAAGTAGAAGCTAAATTATTAGGATAATTATTAAATCTAGAAAAAAGCACTTTAATAACCATCATTTGTACAAATAAGAATTATAGAGTCTTCTTCTATCTTACCTAACATTTTTCACTTCCACTCATTCATTTTCAGTTCTCTAAAGATGTTTAACTGTATGGTTTCATTCTCATTCTCATTCTAAAAAAGAAACTATCTTATAAAATAGACATTATCCTAAAAGTTATTAAATAAATCACTACAAATTCTTAAATGTTAACGGAAAGGATTTTGCAAGTTGTTTAGTAATAAGTATTATAAAATTTATCTGTGTTAAAATGAAACAAGAGGGGGGAAAACAGTGGTCCAAAGAGGGGATGGCTAACAACAACACAAAGTAACTACATTCTTATAATTTAAGTCTGTTATTCACTACTCTAAAATGTAATAATGAAACAAATAATATATAGCATTTGGCTTAAGAATACAATATAAATAAAATAACAATTACAAGCAGGGTTTTCCCTAAGTTTCCCTCTATCTTCCTTTATTAGGAAGAATGGGAAATATAGCATGAAAATATTTAAAATATTTAAATCATAGTGAAATGCAATACAGTAGCTCATAAGACGACTTCTTCTTTCGGCTTTTCCTGGTTAGGGGTCGCCACAGCGGATCACCTGTCTGCTCATGACTGGTAGTGGAGTTTTACGGTGTCGAGTTGCCAGCTCGGTGCCCAACCTTCCACAGAAGGCACACACATGCACACACTCTAAAGTACTATAATCTATACTGATTTAGAGAAATTAAAAATTTCTCTACTTTATCTTTTATTTTTTGTAAATAATGGCTATTTCACCTTGAGTAAATAACTTGCACTAACTTAACTTGCACAGGAAAGATAATGCAGGACACAAGCAACAGAAGCAGTTAATTTAAATCAGCTTCACCAGTTCAAATATATGACTGTTAAAGGAGCACAAAGTCAAGAAATTGCTAGCGCGACAAAAAAACAACCAAGTTCTACGCACAAAACAAATCCAGCCAACAAACCAGCAGACTCGCCACAAAATGCATACCAAGAGCAAAACCCACTCTCAAATCCTACAATGCAACTGCAAAAGGCAAACAAACACAAAGGGAATACCTGACAACCCAAAGCACCACACATCCATCCACCAACCCAGAAAACATAACCAAGTCTCAGAGGCTTCAAAAATCAAAGCAGCATATAGCAATCATACTAATTAAACACACAAGTCAACATACCTTAATGGATTCCTCAGGTAGACAGCAAAAATGTTGGAGGTACGATGGAGAAGAAAGAAGTAACTGGGAACTTATTTTCTGGGAGTGTAATGTCTAAAGATTCCCTGAAAATTGCTCTGTCAGAGATACTGGATGAACAAACTGGTATAATTAAGGACAGGATTTTCTGAGCTATGATACAGAATCAGAATTAACTACACATAGTAAGGTTTTGCTGAGTCTAATTATGGTGGCCGCCAAAAAAGCAATCACTAGAAAATGGAAATCTACATCTAACCAACTTTACTAGAAGTACTGTTACAAAGACACGCGTCTGGAGCATTTCTCCCCAGGCCTCTGCTGAAAACTAGCTTCATTCCAAGTCGCACTTTCCTGGTAAACAAATGTTAAATAAATAAATAAAAATAATAAATACTGAACATAGTAACGGAGATAAAACAACTGGAAATGGGATCTTTAGAAAAGGGTTGGAGCAAATTACATAGGAAAAATGGGAACTGTGGGAACAATACATGCAGAGGAAGAATGAGGTGTAAAAGAAGGCAGGATTTGAATGAGCTACAGTATGTAATATCTGAGTGACAATGATTGGCTATATTATAAGTGATACACGTTTGCAACTACAATTATGTCAATACAGTTTGTGATGCATAATTTTTGCAACTAAAATTACGTCAATATGGTTTGTTTTCTTTTATATAAATGAATGATTGCCTATGTCATACGTGATAATTTAATGAAGATGTTTCTTGATTAAAAAAAAAACATACCTTAATGGAAAGCCATGGGAAGTATCACTTACAAAAAAAAGAATTACATCAAAAGATAAAAGCAATTAATAACCAAACATCTAAGCAGCATCTTTGCAAATTAAGTGCTACCATGATAATATAAAGATCCATCTCATCCCCATCACTATGACTTCATGCTTAAAGATACAGTAATATAAAAGAAATTAATAAAATATAAGGAAAGACACTGAATACAATTTCAAATCACAGATCATTCTATCTGTGTTCTTATAAATCACATATAGGATCAACACGGTTGAAAGGGTACTTAATTGAAAGATAAGAAACACTGAAAAAAAAAAAGAGAGGGACAGGCAACATCCACCAGACAGGGAAAGATAAGCAACAGGTTAACATTCATTTGAAATATAATATTGAAAGAAGAAAATATTTAAATATTTAAAATGTAAAGAAATGCATGCAGTGTGCAAAATGAGATTATAAACAAGTTAAATGATTTATTTATATCTAAAAAAAAGAATACTTTTATGTAATATTTGTCTCCTTTAGAAAGAGGTAACAATATTAAGAATAAAGGCTTTTATTTTTTTTTAATAGGGGAGTCAATGGCTAAATCTGTTTTTGTTCCTTCTTCTTCTTAACATCAGACCAATTATACTTTTCTGAAGATGTCTTAGGTGTAGAGGAAATCCAGTCCATGTCTCCTGTAAAAGAGATGATACTATTTTTAATGAAGGGGAGTGCCTCTTCTATGGTGTTGAAGATTCTGGTACCAGATGTCAAATGAAGTTTTATTTTTGCTGGAAAAAATAATTGAGCTCTGATATGATTTTAAGTGTCTTAATTAGTGGCTATGTTTTCCTTCTAAATTCTACTGTCTTAGATGAACAGTCATTTTATCTGTTTTTTTTTTTTTTGACCATGCAGAATGTAGTACCAGCTCTTTATCTAAACAAGACAAAAATATGACAGCTATTGATCTAGGACAAGCAGAAGAACCCATGGGAACCGGTTTTCCAAGTAATCTATGAGCTCCTTCAATACCAAATGAAAAACTTTCCTGTGGATTAAGTGCCTTTGGTATCCAGGCAATCAGAAAAGTGACCATATCTTCTCCTTCAGTTTTTTCCGGTAAGTAAAAAATTCTTATATTATTTCTTCTTTCACGATTTTCCAGGTCATCTATTTTTTCCAATAACCAGGTATTATATATGTTTAAAGACTATCTTGTCAATGTCAGTTAAGGCATCTTCAAGATCTGATATTTTTGTTTGCAGTTGCAGGTATAAATCTTTGAGAATATTTAAGACTGTATTCTTTAAATTCTAAGAGGTTTTCTTAAAATACATCTGGTTTGATTGATAAATCTTGTACAGCTGACATTACTTGATGCAGTTCCTTCTTTCAAGCTAAGGTATTCTGGTTCCCAGAGGTATTCTGACAGGAAATGTTTAATAGAATGATCCCAAAATTACCTATAAGCAAGTCAAAATATTCAGAAATCATTTAGACTGAAAATATTATTCTTACGAGAATTTCCTGTCAATTTGATTTACTGTAGAGTTCTGAAAAGAGGCGTTATCTCTATGCCATCTAGGCTCAGCCCTACAACTTGTATCTGTTATCTTGCTGTTCCCCATGGGTTATTCTAGGCAACAACAGAACAAATGTCTTATGTGGACTGCAAGTATAAGAACAAATGGATTACAAACTTCATAATCATAACCACAGATAAGCATACAGCACCAGTCTATTAATCATGGCACAGGCAGCATGATGTTAAAATGGCTGGCAGTAATGCTTAGCAAACCCAGGGTAGAACATTACAGTCATTATGTATGGCCAGAAGAGTACCACAAAAGCGGAGTCTGGTGACACCGACTCCCTCATATAAAGATGAGCATAGGTAAAGACCTCTTAAGGTCAAAGAAAAGGAAATGCCTGGTAGAGTGGTGGAGTACCTGCATACTAATGGTCTGTCCACTGGTAGCTTGACATCATAAACATTAGTGCATTTTGATTCATTTTTATGAATGACACACCTCTGAGGTGGATAATGTGTTCCCTGTAGAGTATCCAGACTTCAGATAGTTTTATGACCCAATGACTAATGAAAGGCTGAAAGGAAAATTAAAGGGCAAGTAGATGGATCACAGAGTAGTTTACCGGAATGGAAACAGCTGACTGCATACCGGAGTGGTTCTTAGAGGAGAAACATCAAGAGAAAGACGAGTAAACAGTTGACTGTTACACTATTTGATGCTGGGTGTTCCTTAAGTAATTAAGAACCAGTCAGTCAGCTTCAAACTGCTAGAATACAAATTGCTGAATTCATCTGTTACTATAGACTGAAGGTCAGATGCTTAAGTACAGTGGGAAAGTGCTTTTGTGAAACCACTGTACTTTTTATTGGGGTGCTTTTTACTTTCCCCACTGTAATGTGGTGGTGAAGTTAGTATATGTACGTTCAGGGGACTGGTCTCATACTTTCACATGGGGATACAGGAATCCTTACTTCATTCTTTTTGGGTGGGCTTTAGTAGAAACATTTTCAGTTCCTATTGAGTAATATTTCTACAAAAGGTCATGTGCTGATAATTCACAGGGGTGATTAATGTGCTGCTGACACATGGGAAGGCCAACCTCCAGTGGCTGGCACTGTAAGTAGTTAGATAACATTTGGGATTTTATGGAAAAGTGCATTCCGGACAGGAGCACTATAAAACTCAGCAAATAAGCAAACTGCTGCATACTTAATTAGTACATTGCAGATTAGCTGTTAATCTGTTTCTTATTTTGTATTTGTACTGCTATATTGTACTGTAATCTTTACTAAAAATGTTCCTGTGGAACTCCACTGAGAAAGGGCTCAAATGTCCAGTCATAGTTTCCCAGAAAACAAGTGTTAATAAAGTAATGTAAAGTAAAATACATATATTCCTGTTGGGAAGACCTTAAGAAGGATTAAAGTAGGAACAGATTTTGGAGGATTCATCTCTAGAGACTGAACTATACTGTCTTGCCCAAAGGGTAACGGTGAAGGCCATCAAGACGCTGAAATCCAATGTATTCTGAAGAAGGAATGAGGTTGCATTTCAAGCACAGAGTGCAGTACTAGAGACCACAGAGATGAAATAATTTAAGTAGGTAAAAAATGCAAATTACAGAGGTACCACATTAAACATATGGAGGAGTTATGTAAGAACACAAACTTACAACTAGGCATTCTTATTAGAAGAAAAAAAGAGACCGGGACACACCTTATGGCCTGGTGACAATAATGAGGAGTAGAGTCCAAAAAGGAGGACAGAGAAAGAAAACTGGACATAGTTAACAAATGGAAATTAAACTGGGCCTTGGAATACAATGTCTGAGACACTGGTAAAATGAAAGCTATTACAGTGGTTCAGAACTGGTAGGGATGGAACAACAAAAGGACGGGACAAGGGTATGAGAGAGGAACTTGCACAGAATTTATCTGTAACATCCAGAAAAACTCAACAGATACAAGGTATTCATTTGTCAGAGGCTTGATATATTTGTATGCAATAATTTTCAGATTTAGCATATGACTAGCCACCCAGTAGTGTAAACACTGTCTCTAGGTAATGTTTCTGTTGCTGTGACACTCCAACCCCATACAGAAAATTGGAACTGATGCAGATGCTGAATGCAAATCTCTGGATCAGAAATATTTTACTCATCCAGATATTTTCCCGTGTTCTGTTTAACAGCCCTCATATTTTATGATCATTCAGTGTCCCATAGGTTCATAGGTAGGTACTAGGCTCTTGGCCCAAGGGCCTAAGTAAGCCTAACCAACAAAGTTCCCTGGCTTACACTACCGAGGAAAGTTATTTTCCTGTGCCCCTGTCGAGCAGAGCCACAGAAGCGATCTCCGGGGTGTATTTCCTATTTCCCATCCACTTATCAAGATTTTTCTTGAGGAACTTTGCTTGACATAGATGGGTAGTTTGTTCAAGAGTATGGGAAGTCTCTGGGACAGGAATCTATCCCTCCAGCATGTCCAGTTTATTGTGGTGACAAGGTTTGGTCCCTAGCGTGTGTAGCTCGGAGGGACTGGGATTTCTTTCGGTGTAGCATGTCCAACAGCTCTGGGTTTGACATAGCTCATTTTGTTAGGCAGAGATCACCTCGGAGTAGGCAATATGCTACGGAGTAAAGCTGGAGTTTTTTAAGACAGTCAGTGTAGGGCATCTGTTTGAGACCAGTAATCAACTTTGTGAGGTACTTCTGTGACTTTTCCGGCTGCTGCAGATGTTTTGTGAGGTACATTCCAAAAGGGGCATTGTATTCTATAATGGGTCTAATGAGTGTCAAACAATGACCTCTTTTTTTCCTAGATGAGAACCCTTTTGTGATGAGGTGTGCCACGTAGAAGGACTTCCTGGCTACTGTGGCGATGTGATTATCTAAGGAGAGACTACTGTCCACCTGGGTCCCCAGGTCTCATCGCACGTTCAGCGTTAAGTAGACTGCCAATTATGTGGTAGTTCATGGGTACAGAGTTTTTACCAAAAAGGATGACAATGCACTTTTTGGCATTGAGCTTGAGGCCATGGCTCTGACAACAGGCATCTGTCTCAGTGAGGCCCTTCTGTAGGATGTCCACATCATTTGGGGACTCAACTATGGCTCCTAGTTTCCAGTCTTCTGTGAACTTTATGTAGTTCAGAGAGGTAGATACCAAACAGGAGAGGTTCCAGGACTGAACCCTGTGGTACTCCACTTGTCACTGGTTTGAAGTCAGATTTGGAGTCTGCAACTTTTACAGTGTGGGTTCAGTCAGTGAGCCAACTGGCAATCCAGCTTGTGACATAGGGATTTATACCTAGTTTAGTGAGTTTAGCTATAATTCCAGAATGGGGGATGGTGGTGAAAGCCTTGGCGAGGTCAAGATAGGCTGTGTGACCCATCTTACCCTCATCTACAGCTTTGGTGACTGCCTCAAAGAAGTCAATCAGGTTCAGGAGGCATGATCTGCCTTTCATAAACCCGAACTGGGTGGGGTCCAGAGTTTGGAGGTTACCAATGTCTTTGTTTATGAGTTCCATGATGATACGTTCCATGGCCTTACAGACCAGGCTTGGGGATAGTTCCTGGGATCAGTGGTGGCTCCCCCTTTGTGGAGTGGGATAACTTGCTATGCGCCATTCAGTGGGCACAAAGCCTGATGTGAAACTATGACTGAACATGGTGCTTAGGTGGGGAGCCAGTTCGTTCTGAAGTTCGTGTAAAATGCAACCCGGGATGTTGTCCAGTCCCATGGATGATGTGTTTTTGGCTTTAGAGAGTGCAGATTTTACCTGCATAGTTGTGATTACAGGGATTCTGCATTCTTCCTGTATAAATATGGGTGCTTTAGAGGGTGAGACGGGGGTAAAGCTGAACCTATCTCCCAGGACGTTGGCAATATCAGTTGGTTCTGTAATTTTCATGCCGTTGTGCTGCAACTCAGAGGGTTTTGCCACTGAGATTCTTGACATAGCAATAGAATGCTTTGTGCCTGTTCCTAGAATCAGTGGCGATTTTGTTTTCATAGCTAGCTTTGGAGGATCTTATAAGGGATCTCAGCTTCTTACTGAGGCTGACCAAGGAAATCCTCCACTCATGGGATTCTACTCTCTTTTGCAACATACTGTTTCCTTTGATGTTCAGATAAACATTGTTCAACTGCCTTGCTGTTTGAGTAGTTTGCGACAGCAGTGTCATTAAAGCCCATGGTAGCATATAATACACTTAAAGCAGAGGAAACAAATCTACTGTGTCAGATGTACCACACCGTACAATGGAAAGAGCTAATAAATTATCTTATTATTTATTCATTGTTAATGAAGCAAGACCCACTAGAAAAATATGCTCATTTTTGGAGATGACCTGAAGACAACAACCAGAACAAGTAACATAACATGCAAAATTAAACTGTAGCGAAGCAAAATCCATGGGAAATTAACTAAGTTCTGCAGAATGCATTGACTTTAAAGCTGGATACCTTAACTCACAACTGCATGGTAGCACCAACCAAATGGAAAATGTGCATTTTAACAAACTGAGCAATGTGTGGAGCAAACAGCATTCCCTAGCACTCTCTTTCTTATAGCTTAGTCAAAACAATGATAAATGATCAAGCACATACACTGTGAAAAACAATGATTACTGCTATTCCACAATAGCAAAAGTGCCCCATCTGAAGCTGTTAGAAGCTCAGTTTAGCCTGGGTTTTACGGTCATGCTTATACTGTGCTTTAGCAAGTAACTACATAAACTGACAATTACAGTAGTGTGCCAATTGTTATTACTTACATAAACTTTTTCCAGAGATTGCACAGCACTGGGCGCTAACAGAACTGACAAATTATTAGAGAAAATTACCTGAAATTTTGCGTGGTCTAATGAAAGTACTTTGAAATATCACTTTCAGTTTGAGGCAACTCCATTCTTAGCCTTCTAAACATATGTGCATGGCTCGGTTCTGCAATACACAATACTAAATGCTCACAATAGCATTTACATTTTAGATGAATTGATATCTTATTCATGCAAGTCTTTGTTTTTTTCAGGCAAACGCCATGATTAAAAACCCATTATTAGCTTAAGTTAATAAAAGCATCTTACTGTCAATATGAACATGCCAGTGACATTAAAAGACAAAAAAGAATAATGAAAGAATTTAGACTACTTTTCAGATACCCCGATTTTCAACAATACAGAAAACTAATCAAAACAAGCATTCCCTAACAATCTACCATTTTCTTCTGGCTACCTAATTTCAACAAGAAACAACAGTACAACCAAAACAGAGTTACTGGTGCATTCAAGTACAACAAAGAAGAAAATCATACTAGAAAAAAGACAGGATGAAGGAAATCTAAACATTAAAAATGTGTTAAACAACCCATACAGCCCTACTAATTCAGCTGCTGCCAAACTCTGGCAGTGGCAACGCTTACCAGAATATGCCAGACTTGGGGAACGCCGCAGTATGATACTGCTCTAACCTAGAGTTATTATCCAAGCAGTCAGCAACAAAAAAGCAAAAATTGATGACAAACTGTCTGACAAAAACTACTACTACTATAAACTAAGACAGGTCTTATATCTCCTTATAAAAACACTAAAATAAAATAGCGTGTACAGTATGTCACAAGTGAAAACTTGTGCATTTTTAATTTTTTCTTCCCTTAAGGCACTTGGATTCTTGGATTAGTGCCATAAACAGTTCTTCTTCCATTTATGTAAGCAACTCTCTCTCTCTCTTGCTCTGCTTACCCTTTTAGTATTCTATATGATCTAACAATGCTTTGATATTTTACAAGCTCATTTTCTAAGTATTTTCATAAAATGGTCAGTTTACTTTAAGGGTGGTAAATATAAGATTACTTTTATTTATTTTTTCCTGAATTGTGTTTTACTCAAATTACAAAAATGCAACTTTTCTTCATGATGGTTACTGAACTGAGTGGGTTCCTATCAGATGACCAAAGACTCTTTTGAATGTGTCTTGGTCGAACTTGAAAAGGTAAAATAATGAAGCGGCATATAAGCAAATTCTTTCCCTGGGAAAGAAATAGCTTGGCCGTGTCTGTTACTTTGCCGTTTCCATCACTGTACTGCAATCTTGGAGTTGGTATATTTAAGTAGGGGGGTGTGGGGGGCACAGCCCCCCACTTTGTTGTTTTTTTTTTTGGAATAGATATTTTTTTTCCCTTGGAAAAAAATCGCTGTTCTAAGTCTTAGAGTTTGTAAGTTTTTGCTTACATGGGGTCGATAAATCATCGTTCACTTTTCTAAGCGTTCAATGATTTAATATAGACCCAGCTGAGTCATAACAAACTTTTTCTTTTACAGTACTTTCAAGCTAAATACATTTTCACTAATGGTAATGCTCTTTCGGAATTTTGTAAACCTGTGCAAGTTAATTAGGTCCAGACATTAGATTACCAGTAAGGCATATTTCCCTTACTTTTGTATAATCTTGCCTGATGTATGTTGTTCTAAAATGCAGCACTTGCACAGTCTTTCACTGCTGTGATGATACTTTTCACATTGGTTATAAAAACATTAGAACAAAATGGCTTGTCATTAGACAACACTGTAATTTATGTATCTGGCTTTCTGCTTTCAAGCATTTGCTTAAAATATACATGCACTCTGTATCAGCTAGAATATCTCTGCACAGTAATCTTTTCCTAACTTACGTTTTTGTGCAACTAATTTGCAAGCCAATACCCTCAGGACCTGTGTGAGAAACAACAAGATACTTCATTCTAACCCACTGCTGTTGCTGTTTTACTAATAACCATGGGAGGAGTGAGCCTGTTTTCAGTGAAACCAATCCTCTTACAAGTCTCAGCCAGGGAGCAGATGCTTTCTTCTGCCTGCATGGGCTGTCATTTACATGCTGCCTAAGCCTTCTGCATGTCAGAGTAAAGTCAGTTGATAGGCTCTGCAGACTGACTGCTTTTGCACTCTTTTTCCTCCATCCCTGTGAATCCCATGAGCTTTAGTGGTCGAGTCTGGGTTTCTTTGATGGCATGCTTGTTAAAAGACAATATGCAACTGCTCCAGAAGTCTATATGCCATCCAGTGTAAGGGGATGCTTGGTGCTCTAAACGTGGCCTTTTTAGCCTTCAGCAGCTCAGCAAATATGACGCTGCTGAGACTTCTCACTCCTTTAGCTCCTGTTACCTGTGAATGGCTCTGCGAGTTTTATTGTTGCTGTAGAGAAGTGATAGATGGAAATGGTACAAATAACATGCCTGCTTTTGCAGGAAACATTTCACCCATTTTCTTGAATTGCTCCCTAGTGCAGAGCTTAATAAATGCAAACTTTATTTTTAGTAATGACCTTTTACAGTGCGAGTCCTGATCGGTTAAAATGCTGCTCACTTCTGATCCATTTCCAAATCCCTTTTTTATGCATTTTAAATCAACGCGCATTTGCTCTGAATTTATGCATGTGGCTGGACAGAGATGTAATTTAAACACATCTGTTCAAATATGCATTACAGATCAACTTTGGTGCTGGTTTTCATAATGTGACTGAGATTTTGACAGGTATTATATCCCTAAAGTACACACCAGATGGTATGTATTAGAAGTGAATAGAAATGAAGTTTTAGGTTGTTAAGCTTTTTTGTCTTTAGTCACTTGCATTTCTATCACACCACAATTATAATCAGAATTATAAATGCCTATTGAATTATCTTCCCTTCCAAGCTGTGCCATTCTTCTGAATAACACATCTTGAAACAGGCAGACTTTAAATGCGCTGAGGTCTTTGGCTTAAATAATGTATTTCCATGAAAGTGGCACTTCAGGTTACAGCTAGAAATAAAGTATGTGTGCTTGATTCCATAAAGAAAGGATGAAGAATATGAGCTTTATCAACACAGCAGGCTGAAACGGTGTTGTATAACACTGAATGTACCATATGCACACTAGACAATAACATCAAACAGATATTATTGAAGACTGTAGGAAACAAAGCAGACATTTGCAGTAGACCTAGAATGTTGGAATTATGTGGTGCTAGCATTTATAATGCAGCTTTCTTATGTCTAAATAATGGAGGAGTTCTGTACTGGACCCTCTTGAGTTAGCAGTATATTCAGAGAAAGTAAAGGTCAGGTAAAATCTGTCTATGAGGGATTGGGGTGCTAAGCCTTCAAGATAAATTACTGCAGAAATGGAAAAATACCCTCATCACTCATGCTACCTCTTGATCATTTAGCATTATTTTCTCCTATCTCCTTGCGCACTCCAACAAAAATAGTACATAATCTGTTTGATATAGTCAAGTGAAAGATTTGAAGCAGACAAAAGTGTAATGTTAAATTTTACTGCACATTCCTTCACATATATTGTCAAGGGAATCTTTCTACTGAATTTTCTGAGGGACATATTAACAATTCCATAACACATTACTCTGAAATTATGAAGTTTTGCACATTTCTGTATGATGAAAGTCTACATAATTTCTCAGGTAATAGAATAGAACATATTCCAAAAAGAACAAAAATACAGAATGCACATGTGAAAATTGCTACAAAACATGAGTGGTCTTTACTTTTATTTTATTTGTACTTATTTAGTGTATGTAAAAAAAATGCTACATACGTCTAGAATGCTGAAGTGCTGTTCCCAGTTACAGATATTATGCAAGACATGTAAACAGAATGGCATTTTTTTTCCATGTAGCTGGCTGCCCTCAGACATGTCTTGGACCCCTTCGTCTATATTATGCTCATATATCCCTGTTACCTATCTGGCTTACTCCTCATGGAGCTGGTATGGTTAGAGCATACACTATAAATGAAAATAATTTCCTCCCTAAATGCAGTAGCATTTGTTAGAAGTAAATTAATTTAACACCATTCTGCTCATGCACAGTAAGAGGGCATTTAAGTTGCACTGAACTATATTCGGTACTTTTCCGTTAACGGGGCAACAGGCAAAATATACATAAAGAAGTAACTACTGTGACATATCTGCTGGTTCTGATTTTACTTGTTTAACCCTGGTAAAAGATTTTAATTTTTTTTTTTTTTTTTTTTAGAAAGAATGGAAATCATGATTAGTCAGTCAAATTTTCAAATATAGGTACAATGGATTTCAACTCGAATCTTTCTCTTAAATCTCAAAAAAATAAAATTACAAAATAAAAAAAATGCCCATTTAACACATTAATTTTCAGTTCAGGGTGTTTATTAATTTCCCAGTTAGCTGAACACCACAGCCAGGTATTACCGCAAATCACTGAATGGCAACAGTTTCATCGAAAAAAAACCCTTCCAGCGTAGTCCAAAGCTCTTCTGTTTCTGTTCAACAATTCTAAAAATAAATGACAAAAAACGCCAGGCGGATCACGATTTCACATCTGCACCAACTGAAAGTCAGATACAAGGCTATGCAAGGTCAGCCCCTCCCATTCACCTTTTGTACTGAAGAGATCCCAAAGAAAACTTCAAGGCGTACACTGCATGTAAAATCTGACAGAAACACTACCTGCTGCTTGTTGGATGACTTCTGCTGTTATTAAAGCAGACAATTTTAAAGTTATCAATTCTACCTCTGCATTGTCACATAATGTCTACATTAACCATACAAATGTGCACCGTTTACTATACAGACAAAACAGTTCAAGTCCAAGCTGTTTATCCCAATTCGAGAGAAAAAAAAAAACAACTGAAGCTGCTGTGTTTTGTGGAAACAAAGCTACAAACTTATCATTCATATCCCAGTGCTGCTTTCAAGTATGCCATGCTGGTTCTATTACTGAACAGGAAGATGACTTTTAATTGTTTGTGTATTGTATACACATCAGCGGCAGCAGTGTGATCTTTGTGACTGCGGCCTAACATTCCAAATGGTGATTACAGCTGTTGCCCCGATAACGGAAAAGTACCCTATATTCAGTACTATGCATGTGTTTTCATCTGTTGCTTGAAAAGGCTGCATTAAAAAAAGTCAGTTACATGCAATTAGGTACCTCTCCTACATAACGCATTCTGTGTGAAAGCAGATGTGTTTAAGAGAAATAAACTTTCCAGGTTTTATTAAATGTGAAGTGGCTAAAGCGAAGAGTGGTTTGTGACATACCCTACAGTTACGTTAGTAGTAGAAATATTTTAAAATATATGAAATCACATAATTGCTCCAAAATAGGAACACATATGAATAAAAGGTGTTCTGCCAGTGTGAAAGCTCATGCTGGTGAATTTATTAGAAATATGCATGACATCAGTAGATTCCAATTTGCTAAAAGTAGTGGAAACAGAATATTTGAATAATATAAATGCACCACAGCTTGAAGCAACTAAGTATAAAAAAAATTACAAAATTTGTTTTAATGGATTTGCAATTTCTGCTTCTCATCTGCACAGTAAGAATGATTATCAGTAATTTTCTTTTGGTGGGGAGAATGCACATTTTTGGAAATGAGGAAAATTTAGTTTCTCACATTCCTAGACAGAGTTTGTATAAAGTCTTTATAGAACAGATTCTAAAGACGACATATCTATCTTTTCACTGCATGACTTAGAATTTACTATTACTACTTTTCAAGTGTTTTTCAAATCTTTCTTGAGGAAAATATAAGTATCTGGCAGTCTGCATGTGAGGTAATTACAGCTATGTAGTATAAGTAGCAGTACTTCTTACATACTTTATACTGAATTCCACCTGAATGATTAAACAGAAAATCTTTCCCATTTAAACAGCAGTATGAAAATGAGTTGTTATCCTTTTAATCAAAAAATGTATTAATCCAGCTTATGATTTTTTTTACACGTCTAACTCTCATCTTGTCAATGAATCTCTTGAGGGATGGTTCTGTCCAAAATATCAAAGTGCATAGCACTATGTATTGGTGATGTTTATACCAAGGACTCATCCAAATCCCAATAATATAATCTATAGATATATGTTTCTGGGTCAGTTAAGTGTATTAGAATGGCATCTGCAAATAATATCATTTTATCTTCCCTGACCCCCAATATCAACCTTTAATCTCAGACATTCTTATTTTTTGCACCAATGGCTCTAGATTCAGAGCAAACAGCAGTGGGGAAAAGGAGGAGGCCTGCCTAGTTCCTTTCTCTATCTGAATCCCCTGGGAGACCCATGCATTTACTTTTATGGCTGCATTTGACTTTTGTATACTTTCTGCAGCAACTCATTATAATCCTCAGGAAAATCCATTTTATGCATTGTGTTCCAAACATAATTCCAACGTACCCTATCAAATGATTTTTCAGCATGTAATCCCAGTAGAAGTTACTCCTTTTTCCCTAGCTTTGAATCCAATGTTATGTGATTATGTTGTAAAATATTTGTTATCTCATTATCAAGCCACACTGATCGAGATGGATGATTTTAGGCAATAGTTCTGTGAGTTTCTCCACCAGGGCTTCTATAAATACCTTATTATTCGTGGTTTAGGATAGATATTGGCCTGTGTGATCCTGGAAGGGATAACTGCTATGACCGCTAGTGGAAGGATTCTGGGATTATCTTAGATTGTAATATATTGTTAAACATTTTTTCCACATGAGAAGAATAGTCAACAACAATTATTTCCATATTTTGGCTGGGCAACCATTCCACCCACGGATTTTCCCTGATATAATCTTACTTAGCTGGTCCTTAATTTCCCACAAAGTAATACGTTATAATAACATGAGCTCTTCTTCCCTCATCAATCATGGTAGCCTGATATTTTCAAACAAGCATTCAAATTCCCAGTTCCATCCCTTTGATGCCTGTTGTGCCTGGTATAAAGTGGCACAAAAACTTCTAAGTACATTTGATATCTCAAGTGGGTCCTTAACCAGCCCTCCGGTTACCTGACTTCTACTCTTTAATACACTTCTTTCCACCTTCAGCTGCCGAACATTTGTAGCTAGATATCTCTGAAGCTTTGGTGTGTAGTCATACCTAAATCCTAGCCCTCTTTATTGACTATTATAACTTGTAATTGCTCCTCCTCTTTACTTATTAGCTGTCTACGGTCACTTTGTTTCTGGTCCATTAACAGTCTTACAAATGCTTGTAGGGATTTTATTCACTTCTAAACGCAAGCTTCTACATTTTCTTTGTAACGATTCTTCCTTTTCTTCATGCTTAATTACAAATGTAATTTCTTCCTTAAAGACATCCCACCCCCTTGTATTCCACCTGGCCATCATTAAAATATTTATTGACCTTCTCCTTTATCACAAATATCGATGGTGTTTCCTTTCAGCTTGCTTTAAACCATTCTTGTTTAATCTCCAATGAGCCAGCTCATTGGATCCTCCTCTTTACTTGTTTCTTTTTTTCTCTCTTTGATTCCTATCTTTACCAATGTGTGACTGGATAACGAGGCTGGATAAATTAACATTCTTGTACATGAATGCCCATACTCCTCTGATATACAGACCCTATCTATTCAGGACTTTGTTCCATACAACAAAGATTCATAAGCCCAAGGGGGCCTTACCATCAACAAATCCCATACTTCTTTACATTTGCTGTAGCACCTTTCCTCAGCAGTTATTTTTTTGGAACATGGCTTTTCTTACCTCTCTCTTGTCTGTAACAGTGTTCTAGTCTCCTGCAATAATGGAGACCTTGACCAAATTCTTTGATTTCATGCATTAACTGCCTATTTTGCAATGCTGTAGTTTTGGGGGGCATACAGATATTTCCTATGGTGATCCTTTAACCCCTGCATTCTCCCCTTATCAAGATATATTTTCTGCATTGATCAGATTTAATTTCATCTACCGTTAATAAATTCCCCCTATTTATGGCAAGATTATAATCCTCTCTGATTCCTTCTCCCATATTAGAATAATATCCCTCTTTACATTTTGTGATAAAATCCTTGTACTCAGTATCATGTGTGTTTCTTGTAGCAATATTACTTTGACTGCACATTGAGTTAAATATTCGAACACCCTTTTCTGTGTTAGCAGACCGCTAACATTCCTCATCCTTTATCTGTTACTTGACTTACAAGGTTCTTTTCACTTACTACTCTCACTCTTTTTTTTTCTCTTTGACATTTCCTCACATGGATCCCACCCACACTCATATCTAACTGATTTATTTCACACTCCAGTTTCTATCTACCACTGCATTCTCTCGTTTATGGTTTAACTCAAACCCATAATTATATACATTTGTCCCAACCCCCCCATTGGTGAAGTAATTTATAAAACATTCAATAACCTATATACATATTAATACTCTTTGCTTCTCTTCCTTTTTTGTGATGTAGAGCCAATGCTCTATTTGATACTGTAGCTTTCCCTAGAAAAAATTTAAAACCAAGATCCCGTTCCTGGATTGAGTATGCGGTTTTCTTAACCTAGTTTAATTTTTTTTACCTCCCTACATTTCCTTGCCTCTTACTTCTAGGTGTGTGTGTAACTCTCTATTTCTTCCAGCGTACCATTTTCACACACATTTCTGTTTCCTACAAGGGATAAATGCAACCCATCTCCCCATTAATCGAACCCTCATTCCATGACATTACTGCTAGTATGTAATTCAGAGGTACAGTATTATTAATTTATTGGAATACACTGTATTTCTAGTCTCAGGTTCAGTCATCTGATGAACAAGGTATTATATACGCTTGAAATGAAAAGTCTGAAATCCAACTGATCCCAAGTAGTAAAATTTGCTAGTACCCTCTCTAAATGTAAAATTGCAATTAGTGAACAGATATTGCTGAAATATGGTTGACCAAGTTTGCTTTTGACTGCCAGTTGGGCACTGTTATCCACTCATCCATCGATACTAAACAACAGGGGCTAGAATATGCACATACAAGGTGACTGACAATGGTCTCAAACTAAATATAAAAACATGCAGCATAGTAGAAGCTGGCAAAAAAATAAATAAAAATGCTCCCACCTCATATGTTATAAGTGGCAGATATGGTCATGACAGACTTATGTTGGCTACTCCCTATCATTCAGTCTTCATGTTTCCAACTTATTCAGGCAGTCCTTCTATTTGGCTAGTTAATATCCAACAGAATGCATTCAAGATCCAAAGTTATCATCTTACCACTATACTCTTTCTTTATCAAACTTATCACTGAATACAATGCCCCCTTTCATATGTACAAATCCAGCAAACAGCTCAGCTGGAAAGGCCCCCGTAATTTTTAATTGAAAAAAGAATTTGAAGACCTTAAATCCTGATAGAGCTACCCTGATAGATTAGTACAACTCACCTTATACACAGTACCCTACCTGCTGCTCTGATATAACCTGTATCTAACCTTTCGAGCCATGAAAGACCCAATCGAGTTTGACAGTTTATTTCTTCGCAAAATTAGTGGCTCTAAAAATACATGTACTAAGCTAATAAATTTACACCAAGGTAGCGTTGTCGCCTCACAGTAAGATGCTGTCTGGTTGGATTCTCAGCTAGAGCGTCTTCTGCATGGAGACATGCGTGAATGGGCATACCTTCGTTGGAGGTTGTGCGTCAGGGCTGGTAACTCGGCACATAAAAATTAATTACTAATCATTAGCAGACCAGAGTCCCGCTGTGGCGACCCCTAACCGGGAAAAGCTGAAAGATGCAACAAAACAAACAAACAGCTTGATGAAGGGATCTAAAAAAATGCTTGGCTGCAATCCCTGTTTTATAGGATGTAATAAATAAGAGAATCTCCTAGGTCATCACTGTATAAAGAGATTGAGGAATCGGCAGATAAATCAATTACCGAATTTAGACAAGTATTATACACGTGTTCTGCTACTTCTTGTGTCTCTTTAATCCAAGTTAAAGTGACTTGCCGACATTTATACCGACTTTGAGGCAACTGAGAAATAGAGTCCTGCAAGGTATTTTCCTGCCTGTTACTGTTTACATTTTAGAAAGGTATTTTAATAAAAAAGCTTTGCAAGTTTTTTTTTTTTTTTTTTTTTTATAAAAACCATGGCCCAAACAAATTTAAGCTATCCTAATGTAGCATCACCTTACGGCTTGCGTAAGGTGCATAAATAATGTATGTGTAATCTCACAGATGACAAACTGAAAAAAGCAGAACAAGGAAAAACTTGAAAAACAAAATCAAAGCAAGAACCAAACACAACAGTAATTGCAAGCACATTTGTTCTTTAATATTAAAACAAGAACTTCATCAGGCAATTAACCAAGGACCTTACTAAAAATTTATAGGAAAACATAAGAAAAAGCATGACAGAGTAAAACCAATGAAACAAAATTATCACAAATAATTAGAACATCTTAAGAAAAAGTGAATTAAACAAAATTGATGAACAAAAATAAAATACCTAATGTGAGGTTAATATCTTTGCAAATTTGTTAAGCCCCGGGGCCCAGTCTGCTCCTAACCTAATTTGCCATGCCAATTCCTGGCACTCAAGCAGCATCTTAACATCACCATTAAATTGTCCTTCACTGACAAAATCTATAACTGAAAAAGAAAACTTTCTAAAAAGTTGAGATCCCTCAATAATCTCCATGAAAATACCCAGGTTTGCTCTGAGTTACTGCACAATGGAACTTCCTATACTGAGCCAACGGATATTGCCATCATACTGGATGACAGATTCAGTGCCAACTTTACCCCCCCAGAGGATCAATCACAATACCGGAGGAATGCCAGACACCCAGCATTACTGTAGCACAGATTAAAGCTGCATTGTCAGAGGTGAAAAGAATACAGCTTCCATGGGACATGACAATATCCCTGGATGTGTTCTACATGAACTACAAAGTGAACTGGCACCACATCTGTGTGCCTTGTTCAATCACAGCCTCACATCAGGCTTTGTCCCTACCGAATGGCGCACTGATACAGTCATCCCTCTCCATAAAGGGGGAGCGACTACAGACCCTGGGAATTATCGCCCAATTAGCCTGATGAGTCTGATATGTAAGGCTATACAGCGCATCATCATGGACCTAATTAACAAGAATACAAGGATCATGCCTGCTCAACCTGGTTGACTTCTTTGAGTCAGTTGCCAGAGATCCGGATGAGGGCAAGGCAGTTCATACAGCCTACCTCGATCAAAGTGAGAAAGTAGCAAACTCCAAGTCAGACTGAAGACCAGTCACGAGTGGAGTCCCATAGAGATCGGTCCTGGGTCCTCTACTGTTTGGCATCTACTTCTCAGAAGTCCAGGCCAACACAGAGGGACTCTGGCTGACCAAGTTCACAGATGACTGCAAACTGTGAGCCATTACTAAATCCCCATGTGATGTAGACATCCTATGGAAAGGCCTCAATGAGACCAAGGACTGGTGTCGAAACGATGGCTTTAGGCTTAATGCCAAAAAATGTGTCATCCCCTTTGGGGAAAACTCAGTTCCCACTAATTACCACATCGATGGGAGCCCACTGAACACTGAAGGTATTATAAGAGATCTGGGACACAGGTTGATAGCAACCTTTCCTTCGACCACCACATTGCCACCATGGTCAGAAAGTCCTTCTATGTGGCACATCTCATTACCAAGGGTTTTGCATCCAGGAAGAAAGAGGTCATTGTCTCCCTATACTCTTCCCTCATTAGGCCAATCATTGAGTATAATGCCCCATTTGGCATGTACCTCACTAGACACAAGGTGGAAAGGCCACAAGAGTACGTCATGAAGAGGATCCTAGGCCTTAAACACTTGTCCTATACGGACAGACTCAAAAAACTCCAGCTACCCTCTGTCTCATATCGCCTACTAAGAGGCAATCTCTGCTTGACTTACAAAGCCATGTCTGACCCAGCTCTGTTAGAAATGCTACACCTAAAGAAATCTAAATCCCTCGGCACCACATGCTCCAGAGACCTCAACCTCATTACCACAATCAATAGAACATGCTGGAGGGTCAGGTTCATAACCCAGAGACTGCGCATGCTCTGGAATAGACTTCCCATACAGGTCAAGCAGAGCACCTCACTGGCCCTCTTCAAGAAAAACCTTGATGAGTGGATGGCAAATAATCACTCCAGTGGCTGTACTTGACAGAGGCACTGGAAACTAATGTCAGGTGGCACGATGCTGGGGCACTATGGGCTAGACTTGTAAAGGCTCCAGAGCCATTATCCTAGTACACACCTATGAACTTAAAACTGTTACAGGAAATGACATGCTTGGCCAATGCATTGTTAACAATCTTCTTCTTAATGGCCAGCAAATGTGATAATTTTGTTTCATTGGTTTTACTCTGTCACATGGTTTCTTACGTTTTCCTATACATTTTTAGCCAGGTCCTTGATTAATTGTCTGATGAAGTTCTTGTTTCAATATTGAAGAATGAAAGCACTTACGATTACTATTGTGTTTAGTTCTTGCTTTGGTTTTGTTTTTCAAGTTTAATCTCACATATGCTGTGATCAATTAAGTCTACAGACACACAAGATATGTTCTCTAAGCTAATGCTGCGGTGGTTAAAGTTCATATTCCATGGCATCAGTGTCTGTCAAATGTGGATTTTTAAAGTTTTTTTTTTTTTTTTAAATACTAAAACTCAGTAACATTAGCAGATGGAGAGAAATGCTAGATTGGCAGGTACACAGGTAAGATTATTTTTGTCCGCAACTAACTTTAAGATTCCTTATTCCTGTCATAGTGCAGGATCTTTGTTTTTTTTTTTTTGTTTAATCCTTTAGACTTGCCATGGTTTCCAACAAAATGCATGTATATTTGTTTACTGGGAAAGTGCACTGATCTCAACTGACCATTTGCAGACACACACACAGAGTGAATTGGATCACAACATAAGAAATGAACAAGAGATGTATATACTTTGAGATGTAAGAATGCTACAACATTTAGTTCAAGAAGCAGTTTACAATGTCAAAACATGGATGGAAAATGGAATTATGCATAGCAGAGTTTTCTAGATTAAGATTTAGCAATAATGACCAAGATGGCTTATGCTACAGGGATAGCAGCATATTATTACACATGGAGGTATGAAGACATTAGGAGAGGCAAGTGAGAATAATTACAGGAAAGGACAGCATGGAGAGAAAATAGAGAAATGGGGAAACAGACGTGCAGAGAAAAGAAAAGAGAAGAAATGTGATGGATGCAAAGAGAAGAGGGAGGTAGGATGAAAGAGAGGCAGTAAGTGGTGGGATGACAAAATAAGATAAGGAAGGATGAAGCAACGATAAAGGGGTGAGAGAGCTGCAGAGTTCATGTAATTTAACTTGTGTAAATGCCACTGCACTTTTGGATGTCTCTGCTTGACAGAGCAATGGAGTCCCATAGTGTAGGTGCTAAATGGAAAATGCATGGGCAGTGCAATGAAGCTAAGTTAGTAGGGTAGGATGAGATTGCAAGATACCCCAAATTGTATGCGGGGACTTTGGTGAAAAGTTTATGACTGAGATGGGAAGATGTCTAAGGAGAAAGAACTTTGTGAATTAATGATCTTAGTAGGAGGTTGTCTCTCAAAATTACTGGGAGACAATTAGCTTTGGCGAAAGTCAGGCAGTGGTATTCATTATGTAGAAGTTAGTAATGAACCAGCAGATTTTATCTGAGATGGTTTGTAAGGTAGTGTAATTTTTGTTTGAAGCTACAGTCGCTGTGAGTAGACCATATTAGAGTTGAGATAAAAGTATTCCTTCTCCTATAGCAGCTTTGGCTGGTTTGGACATAAGAGGTGATATCTTGTTTACTCAGAACATTAATTGCTAAGCTTCTGCATGTATTTTGAACATGTAGCTGAAAGTTATGAGATTGGTCTAGTCAAATGCCACGGTATTTGAAGGATGTGATAGTTTCTATGGTGGTATTGTTAACATCTTAAATATTAACGAAGCTGGGTGTTTTGGATAGTTATGGTTGGTTCCAAATAAACTGCTTTAATTTTAAGGGACTGATAACAGAGTATATGTTTCTGGCTGATTAGCCATTGGCCGAAGTTTATATAATAAAGTGGGATTTGTTTGACAGGCAGATGACCATGTCATAGCATAAAAAATTACAGGTATCTGAGGGTGATCAGATGAGAGCTTCTTGATAAGTACAAAAATAGTAAAAGGCTAAAGTGTAACTCTGGGGGACTCCTTTCATATGAAAAGCTGTTTCAGAGGTGGTGGTGCCTACTTTCACTTTAAAGGATCTAGTGGTGAGGAAATCTGGAAACCAAGATTTTGTGTTGTCACTAATGCCTACTTCAGTTAATTTGTGCAGTACTAAGTTACATTAAGAGGATAGTATATTAGATAAAGTAATAGTAGTAGTAGTAGCTGACTGATAAGTATCCAGCACTAAAAGGCATGCTATAGCTGTAGATGATGTACCCACACACAAACTGGTTTAGCAATATCCATATTTATGGTGACAGGATATGATGAAGTATTTAGGAGTATGGATTTAGAAAAAAGCTTCTGTTATAGCAGTTACGCATATGTGAGAGGAGACTAAAAATAGAAAAGCTGAGAAACTGGAAGCTCTTGTTTATGGATACAGATAGTAAGATAAAAGCAGTGCAAATGTTTTTAGTCCCTTTAGTTTTATATATGAGTCAGGCATACTTTTATCAATAAGAGGAGAAGCTGTGGACAATCAGTAATAAACAGTTGAAGCAATTTATCTAAGAGGGGAAGAGGGCAGGAGTTAAATGAGATAAGCTGATCCTTCCAGTAGAACGATATGGATTACCTGATTTGAAGGGATATTACAGAGTTACACAGTAAAGGCTCATATATACAACACAAGCAAGGTTATTATTCAAAGTGGAAAGGGATGATGATGATGAAGCAGGGAGGAAGTTCAAGAAATAAGGAGACAGTGGGATTTTTAGATGCAGATCCTTCAGAAGGAGAATAATTATACAGAATATTATATTCATAAGGCTGCAGAAAGTAAGCAAAACTAAGCCAACACAAGAATGAAGATAGGAGATTTTACCAATCAGGATGACAGGAAAGTAGGGTGTACAGAAAACAAGAAAGAGGGGGCTGGAATTTACTGTAGAAAACTGGTAAAAGAACAAAGGTTTTGGGTGCAAATAACTAAAAAGGGAAAGGTAATGGAGTGGGGATAGGGTGACAAGATGTTTGGACTGCTGGATAGAGACTGCCTTCCCTACCAGGAATTGATATCAGAGTATAGGCAAAGAGAAAGGGATATTCTATGTGGAAGACCTGATCTGCTAGAGTTTTTAGTTGAATCCAGAACAGAAGCTGTTGATATAAAAGGGTAATTAGCAGGGCATATAAACTACTGCACTGTAACTATAAGAATCAATCAAAGGATGTTAGAAAAATTGGGAAGGAAGAAAGAATGGAATAGCAATGTACAAGGAAATAAGAAGAAGACATACATATGGCTCCCAAGTATGCAACAAGGTCCAGCAGGTTTAGAATTTTTCTCGGAATTGTTTGCATAGGTATCTGTATACTCCAAGTAGATTTAAAGAATTTTTCCTCAGGTAGATAGCGAATGTTGGGGGTACGATGAGGAAGAAAGAGGCAACTGGAAGCATATGTTTTGGGAGATTAATGAATGGCAGATTTTAAAAATTCCCTGCAGAGTACACTGTCAGAAATACTGGGTAAGCAAATGGCTTTAATTAAGGAAATTACTCTATTCTTTTGAGCTGGGGCACATACAGTGGATATAAAAAGTTTACACACCGCTGTTAAAATGTCACATTTTTGTGATATAAAAAAACGAGACCACAATAACTCATTTCAAAACGTTTCCCACATTCAATGTGACCTATAACCTGTACAATTCAATTGAAAAACAAACAAATCTGTTAGGGGAAAAAATATAAAAAATAAAAAACGTACAATACGCTGGTTGCATAAGTGTGCACACCCTTAAACTAATACTTTGTTGTGTCTGCACACCCTTAAACTAATACTTTGTTGAAGCACCTTTTGATTTAATTACAGCATTCAGTCTTCTTGGGTAGGAATCTATCAGCATGGCACATCTTGACTTGGCAATATTTGCCCACTCTTCCTTGCAAAAGTGCTCCAGTCTGTCAGATTCAAGGGCATCTCATGTGCACAGCCCTCTTCAGGTCACCCCACAAATTTTCTTTTGGAATTAGGTCTGGGCTCTGTCTCGGCCATTCCAAAACTTTAATTTTCTTCTGATGAAGCCATTCTTTTGTCGACTTGGATGTATGCTTGGGGTCATTGTAATGTTGAAAGGTGAAATTCCTCTTCATCTTCAGCTTTCTAGCAGATGCCTGAAGGTTTTGGGTGAAAAGTGACTGGTATTTGGAACTGTTCATAATTCCCTCCACCTTGACTAAAGCCCCAGTTCCAGCTGAAGAAAAGCAACCTCAAAGCATGATACTGCCACCACCATTCTTCACTGTGAGGATGGTGTTCTTTTGGTGGTGTGAAGTGTTTTTGCAACAAACGTACCTTTTGGAATTGTGGCCAAAATGTTCAACCTTGGTCTCATCAAACCATAACACATTTTCCCACATGCTTTTGGGAGACTTGATGTGTTGTTTTGCAAATTTTAGCCAGGCCTGGATGTTTTTCTGTGTAAGAAAAGGCTTTCATCTTGCAACCCTACCCCATACATATGGAGAATATGGGAGACTGTTGTCACATACAGTACACAACCAGTACTTGCCAGAAATTCCTGGAGCTCCTCAGTGTTGTTGCAGGTCTCTTGGCAGCCTCCCTGACTGGTTTTCATCTGGTCTTTTCATGAATTTTGGAGTGATGTCCAGTTCTTTCCACCATCACTGTTGTCCCACATTTTCTCTACTTTTTGATGACTGTCTTCACTGTACTTCATGGTATATCCAATGCTGTGGAATTTTTTTTGTGCTCTTCTCTTGACTGATACCTTTCAACAATGAGATCCCTTTGATGCTTTGTAAACTCTCTGCAAACCATGGCTTTTGCTGTAGCAGGCAACTAAGTAAATGTCAGGAAAATCCTACTAGGACAACTGAACTTTATTTGAGGTTAATCAGTCTCTTTAATTGATGGCAGGTGTGTATCCAAGAAGACTGAATGCTGTAATTAAATCAAAAGGTGCTTCAACAAAGTATTAGTTTAAGAGTGTGCACACACAACAAAGTATTAGTTTATGGGCGTGCACACTTATGCAACCAGTGTATTGTACATTTTTTTATTTTTTATATTTTTCTTCTAACAGATTTGTTTATTTTGCAATTGAATTATACAGGTTATAGGTCACATTACAAGTGTGAAAAGTGTTGAATTTATTTACTGTGGTCTCACTTTTTTATATAAAAAAAACTGGCATTTTAACAGGGGTGTGTAAACCTTTTATATCCACTGTATCTAAATTGCCTAGACATAGTAAGACTTAAGTTTAATTCTGCTGGCTGCCCAAAAAGCAATTACTAGAAGATGGAAATCAAAGTCTAAGCCAACTATATTTGAAATATTGATTATTATAAACAAGATACAGGAACTGAAGTGGGATCTTTAGAAAAGGAAAGGAACAAATTGCATAGAAATTAATGTAAATTATGGGAACAATACTTGCAGAATAATGTTCCGAAGGAGTGAGGCTTAAGGAAAATCAGGAATTGAGCAGATTATGTAATACTGGACTTATGATAAAGAAACAAAAGATATGTGATACATAATGTATGTAAAAGGAAAATGTTAATATGACTTGGTTTCTTTTCTCAATGTAGGTTTGCCTATAACCTAAGCGATCATTTAATAAAGGTGTTTAAAAAAAAGGTAGTTTGTGCCCCACACCACCTCAGTGCATCAGCAGAACTATAAGGACAGAAAACAAACTCATTCTAGAAGGCTGATGGCATGCCTTCACTTGCAGATCATGACCACTCATATTCAAGGATCACAAACTAGATACACCCAGGACAGGGGGCCATATCCTACAGCCTCATCATTCTTCAAGATGCATCTCAGTGCAGCCTCTATTAGTCTAATTTTATCCATGTCAGATGATGTGTCCACCTGCATCACTGAGGTGGCTTATTTGCACATGCTTGCTTCTACTCATGTGCATTACAGGCCTCTGTCACTGGCTTGGCAAATGCAAGCATATATTCCTAGTGCTGATGCAGCATGCTAAGCATTTGCCAATGCTAGATGCCAGTCCGGTGGCAACTGGACCACATCCCAAAGATGGGCATGCTGGCATCAAATGCTCATGCTCATCTTCCCCTGCAGATCACTCCCAGTGCCTGATTCTATCCTTAAACTTACGACATCTGCATCTTACTCAGGGCTACATACCTCTAAGCTACACAGCCTAACTTACTGACATACAAATAATGTACTGGAGGGTGGATGAGATTTAAGGGAAGGCAGGAAGTGAATGAGCTATGTAATGTTTAAATGACAATGACTGGATAAATTATAAGTGGTGTATAATGTTTACAATTTTGTAACCGATCTAGATATCCGCTTATAACCTTTTGACTGGGTTGTGTTTTTTGAAACAAGAGACATCTTTATTAAATTATCACTTAATGACAGGCAGTCATACCTATATAAATGAAAACAAACCATACTGACATACATTCAGTTACACATCACTTATAATTTATCCAGTCATTATCAGTCAAACATTAAAAAGCTCATTCAATTCCATCCTTCCCTTAAAACTCATTCCCCCTCCCAAACATTACTCTGCATGCATCATTCCTACAATTCCCTTTTTGTATGTAATTTGCTCCTACAAAGGTAATGGAACACCTGCATTTCCATTATGAGTGCGAAGTCAAAAATCGTCGTAATGTTTTATTTCTTCCTGTTTGAACACTTCAGACATTTGAAAGCATCACTACCTGAGAGAGATGAACAGTAGTTTTAATTCTGATACTAAAACAGCACAAAATATTTATAATTTTATTTATCATGCATCTGTCCCAGGAGAAAAAGTGTAAAGTTCATTTTCTGTGAAATTAATCGAATGAAATATGAAGTAGATATGTTAATTTATACAACTATAATAACAATTCTCAAAGCCAACACCCATGCTGTGTTATTTTGATATATCCTTATTTTGATAAGAATATGCCCCTTCTTATATGGTGCACTCCTTCTGACTGTGAATACATAAAAAACTGGTTGTAAATAAAAAGTTCTGATTGTTTTCATTCAAAGATACTCCCTCTGTTTATTAGAAGGATGCTATGTAAGTAGCAGTTCAACAAATGACTGAATGATCATTTCTAGCACTGTTGCTTCCTGTTTCTATGGCTTTTGTCATATAAATTGTACAACTGTGCTTTGATTCCTTTTACTAGTCAACCATACGCTGAAATGGCTATAGAGGTACTTGTGTGGTGATGTAGCTGTTGTACCCACTATACCTGCTTCATTTTTTGAGTCTCAGCCTTGTGGGAATCATCTTAATATTCTTTTGGGACTGACTCTAATCATTTGGATGTTTCTTTTTAAAGTTGGAATCCTATATCTGGGCATCTAGGTACAACCTTCAAAGAAACAGGATGAAGTTTGTGACTTGCCTGTTTTGCTGACTTTTGAAATTGCATCTTAGGAACTGTACCTGTTTAAATTGTGTCTTATGTTTTGTGACAGAATGGAATTTTGCGGGTAGGGGCATCCAGAATCAAGCCAAACAATACAGCATAAAAGATTCCCTTTTTTTAATCTCTGCTACTTTGCTCTTTCTCAGCTTTGCTCCATGAATGGTTTGTAAAAGGGTGGCTTGTGCCAGCATCTGAAATGAGGCAACTACCCTCCATCTTCGAAGAAAAAAGGTTTTATATACAATATTTTAATATAGGATCATAGGAAGTTACTAGCCTATTGGCCCTGAGGCCCTTACACGCCTAGCCAAGAATTTAGCCCATGTTCCGACAAGTCAGCACCATATGCCCCTGTCCAGCAGGGACACAGGTGGAATCCCAAGGGTGTATTTATTGTTCCCCATCCAGTTATCCAGGTTGCTGTTAAAAAGGGTTAATGAGGTACTCTGCTTGACATGGAGTGGGAGTCTACTCCACAGAAGGGGGAGTCTCTGAGACACAAATCTCTCTCCCCACAAAGTCCTATTGATGTCACAGACCAGGCTGAGGTCATGCATGTGGGTTACTCAAGTGGAATGACCCGAGTTACTTGAGTATATCATTGTATATAGGTAGGTACTAGGCTATCGGCCCTGGGGCCTATACAAGTCCAGCCAAAAAGGTACCCTAGCTTTTGCCACCCAAGAAAATTATTTTCCTGTGCCACTGTCGAGCAGAGCCACAGAGGTGATCCCCAGGGTGAATTTCCTATTTCCCATCCAATCATCAAGATTTTCTTGAAGAGTGCTAATGAGGAGCTTTGTTTGATATAGATAGGTAGTTTATTCCAGAGTATGGGAAGTCTCTGGGACAGGAATCTATCCCTCTGGCATGTTCTGTTTATTGTGGTGACAAGGTTTAGGTCCCTAGAGCGTGTAGCTTGGAGGGACTGAGATTTCTTTAAGTGGAGCATGTCCAACAGCTCTGGGTTTGACATAGCTTTGTATGTTAGGCAGAGATCACCTCTGAGTAGACGATATGCGAAGGAGTAAAGCTGGAGTTTTTTGAGATGGTCTGCGTAGGGCATCTGTTCGAGGCTGGTAATCCTCTTTGTGAGGTATTTCTGTGGCCTTTCCAGTTGTTGTAGATGTCTTGTGAGGTACATACCAAAAGGGGCGTTGTACTCTATAATGGGTCTAATGAGTGATAAGTAGAGGGGAACAATGACCTCTTTTTTTCTGGATGAGAAACCTTTTGTGATGTGGTGTGCCACGTAGAAGGATTTCCTGACTACTGTGGCAATGTGATTATCAAAGGAGAGACTACTGTCCACATGTGTCCCAAGGTCTCTTATCACACTTTCGGTGTTAAGTATACTACCGCCTATGTTGTAGTTCATGGGTACAGAGTTTTTACCAAAGGGGATGACAATGCAGTTTTTGGCATTGAGCTTGAGGCCATGGCTTTGACACCAGGCATCTGTCTCAGTGAGGCCCTTTTGTAGGATGTCCACATTGTTAGGAGTTTCGATTATGGCTCCTAGTTTGCAGTCATCTGCGAACTTCATTAGCCAAAGACCTTCTTTGTTAGCCTGTACTTCAGACAAGTAGATTACAAACAAGAGAGGACCCAGGACTGAACCCTGTGGTACTCCACTTGTCACTGGTCTGAAGTCAGATTTGGAGTCTGCTACTTTCAGTGTGGGTTCTGTCAGTGAGCCAGTTGGCAACCCATCTTGTGACATAGGGATTTATACCAAGTTTAGTGAGTTTATCTATAATTCCAGAGTGGGGGATGGTGTTGAAAGCCCTGGTAAGATCCAGATAGGCTGTGTGAATCACATTACCCTTGTCTACGGCTTTGGTGACTGCTTCAAAGAAGTCTATCAGGTTTAGGAGACATGACCTGCCTTTTACAAACCCGAACTTGGTGGGGTCCAGAGTTTGGAGATTACCAATGTCTTTGTTTATAAGTTCCATGATGATACGTTCCATGGCCTTGCAGACCAGGCTCGTCAGGGTAATGGGGTGGTAGTTCCCAGGGTCCATGGTGGCTCCCCCCTTGTGGAGTGGGATAACCGTCGCTGTGTGCCATTCAGCAGGCACAAAGCTTGAGGTGAGGCGATGATTGAACATGGTACTTAGGTGGGGTGCCAGTTCATTCTGTAGTTCATGTAGAACGCAGCCTGGGATGTTGTCTGGTCCCATGGATGCTGTACTCTTGGCTTTGGAGAGTGTGTTTTTTACCTGTGCAGCCGTGATTACAGGAACTTTGCATTCTTCCGGTATAGAGATGGGCTATTTAGGGGGTGAGAGGGGGGTAAAGTTAGCACTGAACCCATCTGCCAGGATGTTGGCAATATCAGTTGGGTCTGTATATTTATTTGGGTTGGGTTTTAATTTTGCATTTGTTGTTAGGAGGTGTTGGTGTTTTTCCAGTGGTCACTGCTAATGAGGCACTATCTTTGCAATTTCACTTTTTTCGTGAAAGGATTCTTTGTGATGCTTTTTAATAAATGCATGCTCATCTTTTTCTTAGATGGCATATGATCTAGATATGATACTTTATCAAAATGGGGTTGTGATTTTACTATTTTGGGAGGATGAGTAGGTTCCTTAGTTGGAATGCGAATGGTCTCCCTCACCAGTTAAAAGGGAAAAAAATCTTCCGTTACTTGAAGAAACTAAACCTAGATAGAGTTTGCCTCCAAGACAGACACTTGAACCAATCTAAGCACTTAAAAATGAACTGGAAAGGATAGGTTTTACAGCATGCTCTTATTATTTGGAGGGGCAACACCTAGGAGTAGTGATATTAAGAAGATGCTTTCCAAGGCAGATATAGGGTATTCTGACTGATGAGTGGGAAAGGTGCCTGTGTGTTAAGAGGAACTTTTAGGAGGGATTCAGATTACTCTGACTGGAACCTACATTCTACCAGCAACAATACAAAAGGGACTTTTCAGTAGAGCTGAATTGCATGGGTTGGAGATAGTAGTGTTGTGTGGACAAGGATGAGTTTAAGCTCTGGGCCAAGACTGAATGTTGTCTCAGCTCTGGGCAGGTTCTTGAAGAATTTTTGCCAAACAATGGGTATGTAAGACCCCTTTAAATGCTATCACCTACAGGGTTACTTATACATATGCTTTTTGCCCAAATACAGATGCTTTTCTGGAATAGGTTTGTTTGTTTGTGTCTTTCGGCTTTTAGGAGTAGGGGTCGCCACAGCAGAACTCTGGTCCGCTAAATAAGGTAAGATGTTTATTACAGAACATGCTGTTTTAATTAGATCTTTTCAAATTTATCTTATTGACCCTCTCAGACCATGCCTCTCATGTTTGTAGTAAGATTAGGGGATTTCCGAAGGAAAAACTTCTGAACGGATGATATTTTCTTGACTGGTGGTCTGGAGTTGGCAAAGGACATTTTGATACTTCTGCAAAGGGAGCATCTGTGCAATTTATCCTTCACATACTACCATATGACGGATACTGGAAAGTGGCAAAGGGGTCAATCGTTACTATGGCAACATATGGGGAGACAGCAGTCATATCTAAAGCTGAGAATGTTACAGCAAGACTACACTTTGAGATTTACAAGGCTCAAAAGGGTAATTCTCATAAATGGTCAACAAGCTATAGAGATGCATCAAACAGCAAAACCAGGATTAGAAAATTACTTACAATATAAATGACAGCAAGCTCAAGCAAGACTCAAGACGGAGGTTTTTAATTTGTCCTCCTGCTCAAAATTCATATCCTTGGCTGTTAACCTCCAGCAACAACAAGGTGAGAGAGAGAGATTGTTTGAATTATCAACTTGCTAACCAGACTGCTGTCCCTGCCCAGATTACTAACCTGGTACCTGTGTAATAAACTGTTGGATTTTTACAAAATCGGAGTACGTATTTACTACTTTAAAACTGGAAAAACTGTTGCCTTCTGGTTGTTCCTTGGCTATATATATATATATATATATATATATATATATATATATATATATGTGTGGGTGTGTGGGCTACCTATGAAAGGATCGAGCAGCTGAAATATCGAACAGCATATGGTCGAGACCATATAGTCGATATTTCAGATGATCGATCACAGTAAACTATGAATAAAACAAAAAACCAACAAACAAGAAGACGTTACTGCAGGGGGTCAAGCCCCCCTTCACCCCATACCCCCCATACTTAAATATACCAACTCCGAGATTGCACTACAGCAGGGAATAGGAATACTTCCCATTCTGTACTGTATTGTCAGTGTAGCGCAATCTCGGAGTTGGTATATTTAAGTAGGGGGGTGTGGGGAGTGCAGCCCTGCAGTAACGTCTTCTTGTTTGTTGTTTTTTTCATAGTTTACTGTGATCGATCATCTGAAATAGCGACCATATGGTCTCGACCATATGCGGTTCGATATTTCAGCTGCTTGATCTTTTCATAGGTAACCATATATATGTGTGTGTGTGTGTGTGTGTGTATCTTTATATATATATATATATATATATATATATATATATATATATATATACATATATACATATATATATATATATATATATACATATATACACATATACATATATATATATATATATATATATATATATATAGAGAGAGAGAGAGAGAGAGATAAAATATGAAGAGGGTGTAACACATGATAAAACAAAGTAAATCTAGTAAATAGGAATCATGCAAAGTGTGTGCGCACACGAGTGTGTAAACATGCATATAAAAGCTTTAAATAGGACATATGCTTAACTATACCTAAATATTTTTTCACATACCCCTGCCCAGATTACACCCTGCTGGGCAAAAGCTCCTTGTAAAACTAATCAATTAAGACAATTCAGTGGAGACACAGACAGAATACTAGGGAGAAGTGCAGCTTAGCAGCAGACACCCATCAATGCTGTGGACACAAACAGAAACACACTAATAAAACCTTATATGGGATCAGGAAAATGTATCCTTTGTGCATTCCACAATGAAAGTGTTGTGAGCTCAGCAAAAGAAAAGTCAGAAGATATATTCAATATACAGTGCAACATATTAATAAAATACAGTTCCATAAACAGTGGTAAACTAGAAACTAGTAAAGCTGGAATACCACACAGAAAATAACAAAATTTCATACTGTTCAAACACTAAACTGCATCTGGAAATAATTTTTTACGAATGAAAACTTGACATTCAAAGGTCAAGAAATCACTGTTACATACACGTTTGCTGGAATACAAGCATGCATTACTACAAGCTGAACAGCAGTAAACAAATCAATGGCAGGAATACAAAAAGGTGATGGTAGGCCAGCATTCAGACAGCTACCAAAGATGAAAGCATACTCAAATCGTCCAAGTGTAAACCAAATCAAAAGTTCTAAGTATTTTAAAGCCTACTAGCAAAGATAAAATGTAATGTAGACAACTACACAGAAGTCCAGTATGAACTTATCTTACTACTCTGTAAAATGATTTGTAAGTTAAAAGTTAAGGTATGCTGTGCAATCCAATTAACTAAACCGAACAAAGGAAACTGTCCAAGGCTGCCAGCAGGTTGGGGGAGGGGGGAAATGAACTAAAAGATAAATACACACTAATTACTTCTTATATTTAATTATGTCTAAAACATGTTTTCGCCACATGTTGTGTGAAATTCTATTACCACTTTATCTGACAGCCATGACACATAGAAGCACTTCACAATGTTAAATTATACAAAAAAAAAAAAAAAAATGGTGCCTCTGATCTCATAACAAAATATTTCTCCTTCACGAATGTGAAAAAAAAAATATTCCAGAATTCCTACCTTTTCTCCTAGCATGGTTCTAAAATCACTGCAGCTGATGAGATTAAAATTTTAATCTCAAAATTTTGGAAACTATTTCATGCAACATGCTCTTTGTAATCTCACTAACTAGCAACATTTCAATTAACAAGATATATGGGAAAAAACTTCATATGCTGTCAACTTTATACAAAATGCTCTACAGCAAAATCTTCCAAGTTACTCAAACTGCAGTTTTAACAAAATGCAGTCAAATCCATGTACAAATTACCTTTGCTGTACTAAAATCAGAAGGTGGCTTTAGTATGAAAATTTGAAAAGGCTTTGCATTTGATGCCCTTCCTTGATGGAATCCGCTGAAGATACAAGCAGGACTCCTTCACTTCTTGCCATTTAATAAATACTCCCCTAGAATATCCTAGTCACCTTTTTATTTTTTTCAGTTTTTGTTAAATGTGTAGTAATCATACCCAAGACTAAAATATAAAACTTCTTAGAAATTCCTACTCTTTTTCTGCAGGAATAAACAAGCAAACAATCTTCAGATTACTTGAAATATATTTTCAATAATATGCCTGAAGGCAGTAATGTACAAATGTTATTCACAGAGGTGTTTTCTGTAGACATGAAATTTACAGGTAGTAATTAGGCTGCTGAGAGGTGACTTGTGCCTGGCCAATAGGGCTGTCTCCAACCCTGCTCTAATGGAAATGCTGCACATCTGCAAGTCAAATGGCAGAAGAGTCACTTGTTCTAAGGATTTCAATCTAATTTGTGACATTAACAGAACATGCTGCAGAGACAGATACGTCTCCCAGAGACTGCTGCTTCTGTGGAATAGACTTCCGATTCACGTAAAACAGAGTTCCTCACTGACCCTATTCAAACGCAGCCTAGATAACTGGATGGGAGACCAGAAATTCACCCCTGGGGTGTCACCAGGGTTGCCAGATTTCCAGCAACCCAGGTAGGGACAAAAAAAAAAATAGAAGGTCTCTCACGAAGTGAAGACCAAAAAAAAAAAAAAAAAAAAAAAAAAAAAAGGTCTTTAATGCGGAACACAGTTCTATATATACAACACTACTTATAAATCCAAACTGTGCTTGAAGTCAGCTGCACTTCAGATAAATGTCACTGGATCTTTAATCCAAACACTGTGTCTTCCCCATTTACACAATGACAATGTTGACAAGTTGAGTCAAACTTCCAAAAGAAATACATAGATTGCTGAAGGTCAATACAAACACATGTAACAGTTCTAAGGACTAGCAGCACTAGACAAGCTGCTCATATATTAGAATATTTACAAGTATGCACTGGGTCAAACCTGCACCACAGTCCCCCTTGCAGAAAACTAGCTAAATCACTCAGTACATAACTCATTTTAGTGTCTTGGGCTTCTGTGAGCAGTTCGGGTTAAAACATCCAGAAGACAAGGGACTCCTAAAGTAATGGAATAGAACAGCAGCTGAGCAACTCAATGGTGGAGCAAACACTGCTTCCTCAAACATCTTAGTTTCACAGTTGTGCTCCCAGCTGAGTTGCCTTCAGTGTATTAGGCAGCACCCACCCTTCCACAGCAGGTGGTATTGCCATGGCTTCTTTCCACTCTTCACTTACTTAACTAGCACACGGAGCAAAAACTTGCCCACCTCTAAATTTCTTTGATTTGTGTGACCCTCCCTCTATCCTCCTTAGTGTTCCATTTCTTGACCTTTGCACAGACGTTACTACTTACATCCAGCTCCTGAATTCAGACATAAAGTCTCTCATTTAATGTCCATTATGTGCAAATCACCAGCATCTCTCAACAACTCGTAATCTATCATCAGTTCCCAGCAATTTGGTCTGATTGCACATGACTTATTGACTCACCTTTGGGGCAAGCAGACTGAAAAATGCAAAGCTTTTCATAGTCTGAGTCTCTCTGGTTAGACTATACTAATATGATGACCTCTTCTCACCCCTCCATCATGAACTGCCGCAGACTGTTGGCTAATCGGTATGCCCGAAGACTTTAGGTTCCATTCCACAGTGGTGAAAAAAAAAAAAAAAGGTCTTTAATGCGGAACACAGTTCCGCATTAAAGAACTGAGCTAGCTCACTCTGCCTGCAATAAACACTGAGCTTCTCGTGTTTAATGCATTGCAGTTCCGCATTAAACACGAGAAGCTCCGTGTTTAGCGCTTTTTGATTGGCCCGTATACCGGCATATGGGCCAATCAAAAATCGCTAAACACGGAGCTTCTCGTGTTTTAATGCGGAACACAAGAAGCTCCGTGTTTAGCAATTTTTGATTGGCCCGTATGCCAGGTATACGGGTCAATCAAAAAAAAACAAAGTGGAGGCTGGCCGGGATTTAAACCGGCAGGGCGGGACTCGGGATCAGGCTACTGATCTCGGGACAGTCCCGCCCAAATAGGGACGTCTGGCAACCCTGGGTGTCACCCATGCCCCTCATGGACAGGGGTTGTCGGTGTTGTTCACAGACCCGCTCTGTTTATAAATTCATTCTGTGAACTACCCAAAAAGAGAAAATGGGGATACTTGAGATTAACATGGCTAGGCTTGTAAAAAGGCTCTAGGGCCGCTAACCTAGTAACCTCCTATGAACCTGTGAGGCTTTTTTTTTTGGGATGCTTGCGATGGTCAGTGGTATCAAAGTCTGATAAGTCTGGACTTGCACCTTTTCTCAGTCTTTAGTCTTTATTTCTATGCAAAAATGTGCCTCACATATCTTTAAATAAAATTAAAAATTACAGATATATAAACAGTCAGATGTAAAGCCATTTGCCCATTCTGAATGCACTCTTGCTTTTAACTACAGATTATACATGGAAAGGAAAATTGCTTTCTGAACCTAGCAGTGCTTTTGCTCTTCGTGAGTTTAAAAACACCAAACTACAAAGAGAAAATTTCAAGCATAACTGAATTAGAACCCAAGAAGTGATTAGACGTACAGACATCTGCTCTCGGTAAGTCAGGAAGTTTATAACTGAATACTGCTTCATAAAACAGAGGTGTCTGATATGACTGTGTAACCCAAATAGTAATAGCAGTAAATAAGTAATAGCAGTAAATAAGAACATTAAAATAATGTTTAGACCTCCCTCAAAAATAGCATTCACTTCAAGCCATCTCGGGAAAATGCAATGCCCTAAGTTGCTATCCAGCTGCTGACCACCCTATTAAAGCAAGTTGATTTAAGCCTTATCAAGTGAACCTGCTATCCTTTTAATGAAATAAATCTTTCACACTGGTCATACTTCAGGTGGTAAAAATGAGAACCAGTACCTTAGTGATGTGTTGCAATGAATTCCTGTGGTAGGTCAGGCAGCAGTAACTAGTCAGTCCAAAAGACTATTCATGTCTTCTGGATGGTATAACTACTAATCAATTGAAGCCAACAGAATATGCAATCACTTTTTTGCCCAAATAATGAACCAGCTGGAACCCACATAAGAACTTGCATTTCTAGCAGAAGAAGAAAGCTGCCCTTTGGGTGTCTGATACCCCCTTTTCTGAAAAGCCTGACAACAACTTGAATTGGTCACTCTAGCAGGAGTTGGAGCTGGAAGTCTTTACCTGAAACAGTAATATTTTTCCAGACCATTACATTGTGCATGCAAGTCATCCATCCTTAGAATAATGCCCTCAACCATACATTCCAGATTTAGAATATTTGACCTTTAACTATCTGATTTCATTACATGACTGTAACTCCTTCTCCCTTTTCAGTTTCTTAAAAGCCAAAAGTTGATGAACAGTAAGTCTGAAAAACAAAACTGAGACAAAAAATAAGGAAGGTTGCTATTACATTTCTTAATATTATTATTTACTGTTGCATAGGAACTGATGCCAAGCATCTGACTGACACCACATCTCATAGATACCAAGATGACTGGCATACTGGTTTGCTTTGCAGAAAGCCAAATCCAACAGCACTAGAAGGGATAATACATGTTAATCACCATGGTCTTAACAACAAAATAATGTGAGTATACTGAGTGTGGGTCATTTACTTTAATGTCAGAAAAATAATAAAAATATTCACGAACATCACACACATTGATAAGTCTTACATTGCCCCTTTCCATTCGCTGCTTCTGTATGGGCTGTTTTTCATTACTTCTTTAAAACAGCTGTAAACTGTATTTGATTGGTACTTAACATGTGACCACAAGGTACTATCACATCTGGATTGCAATTAACCTGCTTGATGTAAGGTGTAACATTTGGTGATTACTCATATAATTATGCTTTAGTCTCTGTACAATCCTTTTTGAGAACTAATCTTCACCGAACTGCTTTTAAGCTCTAGTATTTATAAAGCTATATTTATTTAACTCATTCTGTTTTGCATTCCTCGTTAATTTTTTGTTTGCAACATTATATCTGCCTTAAATGACAGGTGCCTACCTGCCTAACCTGACCCTCTTCAGACAGTTTAAAGGGGTCCACACTGTGACGTGCCACATTCTAGAACTGTGACATGTCACAGTGTGGCATGCCACATTCCATAAATGTTTATGCTAGTTAATATAGTGAAAGACAACTCAGTATCTTAACAGTCTATAGGCTCCATATCTCTTAGGGCAATGTCAGCCATTAGATATGAAAGCAAATATAAATCAGTCATAGGTTCACAGGTACATAAGACGTTACTGGGCTAGTGACCAGAGGATCTTCACACACCTAGCCCTTACATCCCAATATAATACTAGATGAGAAACATCTTCTATGCCCAAGATTTTTCTATAAGGGAATACCAACTCCCTGAAGAGTTACACAATGAGTACCTATACAGTAAGATGAAAATGTAAAAAGCAAACAAAAAAAGGTTTAAGTAGTACAAGTCCCTGTATAATGCACAGATGCACTGCAACAACTAACAAAACTGACGTAAGGTGAGGGGGAAGGTCTTGTCTGTTTTGGACTAGGCAGATACATTTAGTTAAAAATCTGTGAAGCAGTTATATAATCTATTTCATCACGTGAGTTGAATTCTTACTTTATCTGAACAGTTTCAAATAATGACTCAGCTTCCTGAAAATATCTTCTTACTATCAGCAGAAACAGTCAAAGGAAAAGGACTTGCGTGGACTTGCTGGGAGTTTTGATCCTCAGGGTTGGAATGTTGCCACTACCAACCACTTCTGATTCACCATGAATAGTCATTTCTTCAGTCTCTCAGGGAGATGCATCAGTAGTTAAATGTAATATTATTCTTAATCAGCTCCTTTCATAGCGCAAAGAAAATCAAAAATGAAAAAAAAGTGATAGATCACATGGTAAGAATTTTACAGTCTTTAAAAAATAGATTTCCTAACCAAACACTGTCTCTGTTCTTGCTCAACACCAGGATAAACTACATCCCTAAATGTGGACAAATACCTTTTCATAACTTACATCTCATTATACCATGACCCCCCATTAATATTCCAAAACGTGCACGCTGATTGGTCAGCGTGCATGTTGTAAATCGACTTATACTAATGGAAAAAGGTCCGGTCGCCCGGACTTTTTCCATTAGTATAAGTCTTTTTTAAAACACTGTCTCACTATGTTAAAGTTTAACTTAGCGAGACAGGTTTAAAAAAAACAATGGAGATCTCCGTTGCTTATTTTAAAGCTGTCTCGCTATGTTAAACCCATTTAACATAGCAAAACAGTTTGTAAAAAGCAACGGAGATCTTGCTTTCTCTGTTGCTTTTTTCAAAACTGTCTCACTATGTTAAATGGGTTTAACATAGCAAGACAGCTTTAAAATAAGCAACGGAGATTCTCCGTTGCTTTTTTTAAAGCTGTCACGCTATGTTAAACCCATTTAACATAGCAAAACAGTAAAAAGCAACGGAGATCTTGCTTTCTCCGTTGCTTTTGCCCACAGCTCTGATGTTCTGCGTAGGCATACACATGTGAAGTACATCAGAACTGCCGCAGAATACCAGACAGCTGCGGAAGGGCAGCAAGGAGGCATTATACAATGCCATTATTTAAGAAAAGTAATTATTTTTTTCTTAAATAATGTCATTGTATAATAGCAATAACCCACTTCTGGGTTTGGGTAATGCTGGATTTACCCACGGTTGGCTTTGTTTGGCCACTCGGGCTTCGCCCTCGTGACCAAGCCACGCCAACCGTAGGTAAATCCAGCATTACCCACACCCAGGCGTGGGTTATTGCTATATTAATCTCCCTTCTCCACTCACTTCCTTTTTCTCTCCTAGCTTTCTCTCAAAATATACTATAAGAATGCTTTTCTCTAACTTTGTATTGCAATTCTTGTTTGCAGTATACTAACTTAACCTATGATTTCTCTATAAATGGGCTAAAATTTCTTTAACTGTTAAATCATTGTCATGTAACTTGCATCTAGTCAATGTTTTCATATTATATCTAATGTGGTATGATTATTTAAAAAGCAACTGTTTTTTACATTACTTTTAAAGATTGTAACATTATTGTTCTTCCAATGTTTTGTAACACTTAGTTTAGAGCTTTTCCCTCAGGGCCTCCACACCACTGAAAATAGACTCCTACCCATTCAGACTTTCCATGCAGTCAAATGTCAATAAATAAATACTATTACACAAAATTGTACTGCATGGAGTGCCGTGATTACACTACAAAATCAGGAAAAAGATAAACCTGTTACATGCTACTCTAGTGCGTAACCCAACTGTAACTCAGCTTTCAAACGTGTCTAACAAATGTAACACACCACTTAAGCGCTGTTAGTTGGGTGCAAGGATCAATAGTCCCTTGATATCTTTTCTGCTATGTCCACTTAAGTTTACAGATGTCAGTCTGTAAGTAACATTTAAATTAGGGCAATATTTAAAATCTGTTACTGATTTTTTTTTCTTCACTTGATGTCTATGAGATAGCATTTGCTAAGTGCTTCGCTGGTTTTCAAAACTGATAAAACACATTGCGTTTTTTTTTTTTCTTTTGTAACTGACAGTACATGGAGTAGATAAGACTCCATGCACTACAAAGACTTATGTCTGGATCTCACCGATCATAACCAGCTATTATGTGGTCTCAACATGGATGGCAATATTCACCTCTCGAGGTTTGTACTAAACACATAATAATGTGGCTATGATTGGAGACCTCACCATAACCCGTGACACATTTTTTGAATACTCGAGTTGTAGACAGCTGTGCAAGAGTTACAAAAAGATTTATTTTCCTGAATAAGGAGCTGTTAGATACAGTAAAGTAACCCTGTGTTTCAGCGCCAGACTGGAAAGCAGTGAAAATAGGCTTCCCATTGTGAATTATTTATATAGCTGTACTAGTGGAAGTGCAAAAGACAACAACGTGATTTGTCTTCTTGCCTGAAATTCTGACAGAGTAAATTCCTTTAGCTACAGAAATGTTTTCTGCCATCTTTAGAAGGCCACTGCATTTGCTGACCAGAGGCAAGTATTATACTAGGGTGGCTACTACTGCTTACTGAATATTTGAATTACAAAAACATTTTCCTCTCAGCTACAAGGAAGGAAAACATTCAGGGAATATTGTCAAGACTCAAATATACCAAAAGGCAAAGATGTACAACCTAAGCTAATATTTTTGGTGTTTTAATGTTCAGCTAATATCAGATGGACCAATATATGAACTAAGGAATTGTTGATACCAGTCAGATTGATCAATATATGAACTAACGAAATGTTAATGCTGATACCAGATGAATCCAAAGACAAAAAACAGTTAAGCAAAAATATTAAGCATAATACTAGATGTTTGAATAATATGCCTATTGTCATAGAAATTGAAATAATGACTAAGATACAGCTAGACAGCAGCCCCTCAAAGATTTTTCAGCTAAGTGGCAATGACATCAATGCATTGCTATGCATGTTGATTAGACAGAGCCAAGCAATAAAATGAGTATGGACCATATGATCTATCACTTTTTTGTTTTTCCATTTTTGATTTCTATGACGTATGAAAGGAGCTGATTAACAGTAAGAAATTCTCCATGTGAAGGACAAAATCCTCAAATATCTGCCCCAAATTTCTGCTTATACTTTGGTAAGCAGACATTCAGATGTTCATATAACAGTTAAGACCTTTACCTCACAGATACACCTAAAGGGATGGATTTTGGTTTCTCGTTATCAGTTACGCTTGTAATAGTTTGCAGACCAATAGCCTAGTATTTATCCAAGAATGTAAGATAAAATAAAGCTCAAACTATCTAAAAAGGAAAAGTTCTAAAACCTCGTAGCATAGTTTGGTAAATTTAACATAACCATCAGCTCAGCAAAATGCTGAAAGACACAGATAAATATAGTAAACACAGCAAATTATGTTACAGTTACATAGCACTTATATACGTTATTCAGGCTTATAACACCATTATAGATATACCTCTCAACTGTCCAAATGTTTATTGAATGTCCAGATTTATGCAATATTTAAAATCGGTCTCTATTTTTTGGCCTTTATGCCTCAATCATTTTTTACTTTGTCCAGATTTCTTGCACTAAGAGGTTGAGAGGTATGACTACAGTTATTCTTTTTCTTATATACATTAATATTTCTCTTCTTACCAGCACCTTCCCCAAACTATTGGTGATAAATAACTGTTCTCATTCATAAGTCCAATGGTCAGAAAGTACAGTTGTGTAAATTGAACTTACCATAACAGCAGATGTTTGAATGATCACTGCTGCAGTAGCCATAGCTATACGGGTTATATCCTAACAAGGATATAATAGCCGTGCAGCTTCCAAAGCTTCAAGGTACTTTCTATGCAACCAAATTATCAAGAAGCTCGAGCTGAGATGACTGAAAGACAAGTTTGGGTGTGAAGCCCTTCACAGCTTTCCTGCCAGTACAGGGGAGGGAGGCAGAGCCCTGAAAGGACAAGGCTAGGAATAACAAAAAAATAAATTTCCACACACTGGCATAAAAACCATACTGAAAACAAGGGGGATAGAGAAGGGGTAGGTACGGGCTACTTTGTAAAAGTGTTCTTCATTTTGATCACTGCTGCAGTAGCCTCAGCTATACGGGTAGATAACCATAGTTAATGATATTTGAGAGGTGGGAGGAGAAGGGTCTAGGAGCCGCTGGAGTATGGTCCTAGAAAAGCATGACCTAGACCTAGTGAAGGAGTCCAGCTTACATTACTTCATAAAAGTATGTACAGAGGACCAAGTAGCAGCATCTAGAATACTTCTAGAATTCTACAGTGGGCCTTGACCAAGCCTGAAATAGATTTGTCATGGTGAGTATAGTAAAAGCTAATGGCCTTAGACAACCATTTGGAAATGGTCTGTTTTGATACAGGATGTCTCTTCTTACCTTCACAAGAAATGAACAATTGATCCAATGATCTCAAAGATTTTGTTCTGTCAAAATAGTCAAAAAACAGCAACCAAACTTGTTTTATAATACCATTTTATTTATAATAACATTTTCTCTGTTGGTGCTTAGTTTGCTTCCAGCCACTTTCATATTTTTGGAGTACTTTCAGTCCGTTTCCATCTGGATCTGTTTTGTGGAATTTTCTGTCAAAATAGTACCAGAGTTGTCTGTGGACATACAGACAGACAGAGAAGAAGGGAGGGAGTGGTAGGGGGTCACAAGGTCTCTTGAAAAGTTGTTCAAACTTGTTGGGAATTTTCTTGGTTTTGGGAGGTTTGAGACTTCTTTTTGGAACTTCATTCCCACTTCTTAAACGTCTGTTTACCTGACTTCTGTTGAGACTATTTATTCTGTTTTTTGCCGAAAATGGATAAGGAGAAAGAAAATTCCTTGAGCAAATTGGAAAAGAAAGGATGAAAAATCTTAGAGATTTCCTGGATCATTGCCCCTCACACTTTCTGATCACTTCTGCAGCAGAGGGTCAAACAGTAAAATCTCTATCCAAGGAAGAATTTAAAATCTCATTTTTATCATTATCTATCTTGGAAGGTTCTGAGAATAGAGCTACCGTACCAGTGGCCATAGCCTTGGAAGAAGTATCAACAGAGTCATACAAACACTGCAAACAATGAGTAGTGACCTATGCAACAGAAAAGTTATTTAAAGCAGAGTTTTCTTCATAAGAAGAAACTGTAGATAAAACATTCCTCATACTTTCAAAATATGTCAGAATAAATTTTAGCATAGGAGCCTGACAATTTACAGTTCTGAAATTCAAACTTGCAGAAGAATACACTTTTTCCCATAACTATCAGTAAGTTTTCCACTCATATTAGAAAGGATAGGATTGGAATTAACTAAGTGCTTAGCAGCAGAGGGATCAACTAAGACTACAGCTGCTGGGTCAGGTTTGGGAATAATGTATAAAATTTAAAAGACTGACATCCTATCTGCCTTTTTAAGGACAGCTTGCAGACTATAAGGAAATTTGCAGGCAGTAAGACATCCTCTAAAGCAGACAGGACAGGAGGAATGGGTGTAGGTTCTGGCAAATCCTTCTATAACAACTCATAGCATTTTTAAGGCAATGAGAAACCTCAGTGTTCTCCCAATGAAAACACTGGCACAGTCTAGCAATAATTTCAGAGAAAGAAATTGCCACAGGAAGAATCAGAAAGAGAGTTCTCCTGTGATCCTAAATCAGAAATCTAAGGACAAAACCTTGAATATGTCCCTTCATCTTCCTGCTAAGATTCAGAATCTTGAATCTCTTCAGGAAAAGGGACATACCTCTTTCTTTTACCGGAAACTACTCCACAAAAAGGAACAAGAGCCTGAATCAAACCCTTAGCCAGTCCCAGTAAGCGACTCCTATCCAAAGAAATTTGTTTGTTTTTTTTTTTGTTTTTTTTTGGATGGGAAAAATGGGGCCAACAATGTTACTAATGGGAGCTGCTGCTTCCCCAGGGATGGGCACAGCATTCTAACACAGCAAGGAAACCCTTACTGTTCCCTCTCCCAGAGCCAACAAAAGTGCTTCTCCCTTGTCCATTGAGGGGACCCCAACAGCCGCAGAGTACATGCTAACCCCTGATCTGTAGGTGCTACACCAGATGAATTTGTAGTTAAAGATGAGTGGTCTGAGGTACAACAATTGGCCACAGCAGAATTACCCACCTGTGGCTGAGGCAAACTGCAAGTCTGTTGTGGCAGCAAAAGCTGTTTGCTTAGTGTTTTTCTGGTTGGAAGAAGGACCAACCATGTGAGTTACAATCTGTTCCATGGTCAAGCCAAAAATGGTGCCTCTACCCTGAGGAAAACAAGCAACAATGCCAGTAAAACTACCAGTCCGCAAAAGTTAATTTTCATTTTTTTACAGAAAAAACACTGTAAAAAGCACTTGCAAACACTATGGCAAGCCCACAACTTTAAAATAATCACAATTTCTCCACAGTTTATCTGTTAGATAACACTACAATGACAGCTCAGTGGCATAGTGGTTAGCAATGTCGCCTCACAGCAAGAGGTTCTCTGGTTTGATTCTCAGCTGGGGTGCCTTCAGTGAGGAGTCTGCATGTCCTCCCTGTGCTCGTGCGGGTTTCCTCCAGGTACTTCGGTTTCCTCCCACGTTACAAAGACATGTGCACTCTGGAGCATTTCTCCCAGGGCCTCATCTAAAAATTGGCTAGTTCCAAGTCGGACTTTCCCAGTAAACAAATGTTAAATAAAATAAATAACTAAAATAACTTTAAACTGAATGAAATGAGTACACCATTTAAAATATGTTACAGTCTTGAGACAGTCTCTTAAAACACAACACTCCAATCTTTAAAATAACTTTCCTGAAGATGAAAGTAATAAAACAGCATTACAAAATAACAAAATGGAAAGTCCCCCCCCCCCCCCAAAAAAAATTAACTTATCTGCTCAGCTAAGTAAAGCACAAGCTGACCATGGATCCTCATCAGCAGCAGTAAATCCCTGAAGGGTTTTGCTCCCAAACTTGTCTTAGTTAGCTCAGCTCGAGCTGGTTGATGGTTTGGGCATATGGAAGGTGCCTGAAGCATTGGAAACTGGCTGGCTGTCATACCTTTGGCAAGATATAACCCATACGGCTACTGCAGCAGTGATCAATATGAAAAAGATCAAACTACCTCTTCTAGCAAAGTTATTGGAAAAGGCATCAGTCATGTAACTCAAGTCCAATGTCGAATCTTTTGGCCTGCTACCTAAACAACAGCATGGTTTGGGGAAAAGAATCACCCTGGAATATCCCCCTTTGATTTTTTTTCCTGGTTTAATAATTTGCTTTTTTGCCTATAATGGCTAAAAAAGAATAGCAAACGTGATGCCAAAGTTCATGGATATGGATCAATGTGGTTTTGTGAAGGGGAGGCAAATATTTGACAACATTAACAGAACACTGATGCTCCAGAGGGAAGCAGAATATAAGTAAATACCACTGGTGTTGGTGGGTCTTGATGTAGCAAAAACATTTGACAGAGTAAGCTGGGAGTTTATGAGCAAGGTAATGGAAGAATTTACATTCCCTGATAAAATTATAAGGTTGATATATGAGGGCTCTCAGGTGAAAAGTAAAGTGAGTGAGTTCTTTCCTTTTCTTATTTGCATTACATTTAGAACCACTGGCAAAGAAAATAAGGGACTCACAACTTCAAGGATATATATGGTATAGAAGTCAAGAAAAACTGACTCTATTTGTAGATTATTTTATACCGATAAAACCAGAAAAAGACATTTCAGCATTGTGGAACATTTTGAGGCAGATTCCAATCTTTTTGGGATACAAAAATAATGAAGCTAAAACAAAGGCAAAAGCTGTAAATTATGCAACCACACATGAATTGGTTCAGGAATATCCATATTTATGGGGGCATGATAAAATGAAGTACTTGGGAGTATGGATTAAAAAGGATTCTGACATGGCAGCTAAGGATATGTGGGAAGAGGCTAAACAAAAGATAATACAAAATCTGAGAAATAGGAAGTTCTGTTATATGGATACAGAGAGCAAGATATCTGCAGTTAAAATGATTTTAGATGTTCATCGTGTTTCACTGTTGCAGTGATTACACTTGGGTTATCCTGCTGGCAGGCTACCCGCAGTTGGCCTAAATTCCAAAGTCCTGGTCTGGCGTTGGTTGCTGTCGCCTGTTCCCTAGCGTCAGAGCACCAGGGGTATAAACGATGCAGCCAACGCCATTTTCTTCAGTCTTTCTTGCCACGTGGTGCCCGAAGCAAAAGCAGTTCGCAAGTGCCGGTTGGCCGACTCCTGAGATTTTCAAAATCGAATTTCAGATCCGAAGTCTTCAATAAAGCTAAGTACCCCGTTGGGGAAACTTTTTTCTTGCTCCAGTCCGATGTCAGAAAAAGTTAACAATTGTATTTCTTGTGGGAAGCAAATACCTTATAAGGATTTCCACTCTTACTGTATTCCTTGCCTAGGCCCTGACCACGACATTACTAGTTGTTGGTTTTGTGCTAGATTTAACCAACGCACTATTAAGCGTCAGTACGATTTTGCTTTTCATTATTTTGGCAGAAGGTTTAACTACATAACGCTGTCGGAACACTCGATGACCGGAATTCATAAAAAACGCAAGGATAAAGACAAGGACAAGCATCCGAGGTCCAAAACCAACGACGAAGCCTCTTCTAGGCCAGTCGCTGGTTCGCCGGTGCTCAGTGAGGCGCTTTTGCAGCCCCTGACTCCCGCTACCTCAGAGCCACAGGCCGCCTCTGAATCCCACGTGGAGACAGCTAGGCCTCTGGATACTCAAGGTATTGGCCCTTCGGAAATTAATCCCTCAGATGGGTCCGGAGCCGCTGAGCAGGCATCGGCTTCTGAGGGTGTCTTCAGACCTACACAACTTTATATAAAGCCTACTTCAACATCCAAGACAAAGTCTAAACAGTTTTAAAGACAAGGAAACCAGTACAGCATTCTCCAGGATAGACTTCTATGCCTAAGAAACAGATGCTCAAAATGGCTGAAGACCTAATTACTTTGATCAGGGATTCCCATCCCCCTCCTGATAAGAGGCCTAGGCAAGACACTGAATACGACTCCTCTGATCAGGTTTCCATTTCCTCGAATTCCTCTTCTGATCAGGGATATTCTGTTCCTCCCTATGAGGATTCTGATGCTGAAGATTCCATTCCTTCAGCTTCTCCTCATGTGGACTATTCTTTTGGGGAAACCCTGCATACCATGAGGGAGCATTTCCATTGGGAGAGCCAGGATTATTCCGACTCTAAGAAAAGACTTAGAGACTTTCTTTTATTTCCTCAGCACATACCTCTTGCAATTCCCCCTGTTCTAGACATAGTAGATGATGTTTTTTCAGAGTCCGGCCTGTCTCCAGACTCCTTACCTCCTGCCCCTGTTAAGCCAGACAGATACTACAGGGTCCCAGACTCCCATAAATTTCTTTACAAAAACCCTGCGGCTGACCCAGAAACTATCTCACAGGTTCCCAAAGGGGTCAAGGCTGCTTCTGCCAAAAACCCTGTCCCCTCAGACAGAGATTCTAGGGCTTTGGACAGATGGGGGAAAAAAGTTTACACTTCTGCTACCTTGGCTGTAAGGGCTTTAAATTGTCAGTTTCATATGCTAAAATATCAGCAATACTTGATGACTTTGTTAAAACAAAAAATGTTGACAAATTCTGAATGTTCTGAGAACAAATATTTGCAGGATTTATTGCATGCATCTGAACAAGTGGGAAAACATACTTTGCAATGTGGCTATGATTCACTAGAAGCCTTGTGCAGGGCCGCTGTTACAGGTTCTGTCATTAGAAGGCATGCTTTGTTAAAGGAACAATCTGCCTGATCATGTTAAAGCAAAATTATTGGATGCTCCATTACAGCATGATACTTTGTTTGGTGTTAAGGCAGAGGAGATGTTAAAGAAAATGGAGGATAAGGCAAAATCTATGCAGACAGTAAATGATTTCTTACAGGTACAGCCACCCAGATTTAGCAGGAACTGGCCCTCTAAGAATTGGTCCTTTCCAGTGTCAGACCACAAAGAGGCAGATTCAGACACCCTAGAGGCAGGCAACAGCCCCAGGGCTCATACAGGCCCAAGCAATGGGGTGCTTCTACCTCCAAAAGCGGAGAAGACAAATCACAGCCTTATAGAAAACAGTCCCAATGACTTCCCTCTGCCAATGCCAAGCACTTATTTTTTGGCAGCACCCTTAGGGGGAATGCTAGCACTTTTTTCACAGAACTGGCACAAGATCATCCAGGACAAATGGGTCTTAAATATAGTCTCTCAGGGTCACAGGTTCCACTTTCACACCGCTCCAAAGGCAGAAGGCATGCCGGACCTGCCACCCAATCAGTGGCAAGAGACACAAAAACAAGTTTCATCTCTCATGCACATGGGGGCTATTCAGCCAGTGCCACACCAAGAGCAAGGACAAGGATTTTACTCAAGACTTTTCTTAGTACCAAGAAAGGACAAAACCTGGGACCAATTCTGGACCTGTCTATTCTAAATACTTTTCTGGACGTCCCAAAATTCAAAATGTTGACTCTACAGCAACTTCTGCCCATGCTGGACAAGAAGGCTTGACTTGTAACTTTGGACCTCAAAGAGGCATACCTGCATGTCCCAATCAGACAATCTTGCAGAAGATACCTCAGATTCAGAGCTGGCTCACTGCACTACCAATTCTCTGCACTGCCCTTTGGCTTATCTACTGCGCCCAGGGTCTTCACAAAATGCCTGGCACCAGTAATTGCATTTTGCAGACAAAGAGGAATTCAAATATACCCCTACTTGGACGACTGCCTTATTCAAGCAAAGGACAAAGATATTCTACTACAGCATCTGGCATTTGTAAAAAGGTTGCTAATTTGCCTAGGGTACACAGTAAACAAAAATAAATCAAAGCTATTACCCTTTCAAGAGATAATATTCCTGGGTGCAAGCTTAAATACAACTGCCCAGATGGCTTATCTCACGCCAGACAAAGGCATCTGACTTCTTACTTCAAAGACATGACAACAAAGACCCAGTTATCTGCAAGAAAGATTCTGCAGGCTCTGGGCTACATGGCATCCTGCATTCTACTAATTCCATATGCAAGACTGCATATGAGGAAACTACTATGGTATCTAAAAAGTGTTTGGACTCAACATTGCCACAGCCTGGAAACAGTAATTACTCTCATTCCCTGCCTGCAACAGGAATTTCAATGGTGGGCACAGGCCTATCACCACAACAAGGGACAGCTATTCATCTTACCCACTGCCAGGGAAACACTAACAAAAGATGCATCAGATTATGCCTGGGTGGCGCACATGGCAGGAAAATGTATTCAGGGCACATGGCCCACAAACCAAATGCATCTTCATATCAATCAAAAAGAGATGCTAGCTGTACAAAATGCCCTGACAGCCTTCAAGGACCTACTTCATCCAGGACAACTACTGATAAAGACGGACAATACTACAGTCATGTGGTACATAAACAAGCAAGGGGGCACACATTCCTACCCCCTCTGCAGGCAAGCCATGACTTTGTGGAGCACAGCATTGACTTATCAAGTGCATCTGGAAGCACAATTCCTGCCAGGAAAGACAAATACTTTGGCAGACGAACTAAGCAAAAACCTCATGGATCCTCACGAGTGGAAACTGGACCCACAAATCTTCAGCATGATAAGAGGGAAATGGGGATGCCCAGACATAGATCTATTCGCTTCCCCTCACAACTGCCAGCTACAGAGATTCTGCACTCAAACTTATCACAAGCAAGCATGGAAAGTGGACGCCCTTTCATTCAGCTGGAAAGCCCTTACAGTATATGCCTTCCCTCCTCGGCCTCTCCTCTCCAAGATACTCCTAAAGGTCAGACAATAGAAGCCAAAAATGATACTGATTGCCCCAGACTGGCCACGCCAGCACTAGTACCCAATCCTAAACAGCTTGTCTCAAGGCCCAGCCTGGACATTGCCTCTAATACCTCATTTGCTGACCCAACAGAACAATCAGATCCTGCACAGCCAACTCAGAACCCTAAATCTGGCTGCATGGCAGATAATGTAATCATTCAGAACACACCTCTCTCTAAAGCAGTTATGGATGTTATTTTGAAGGCCAGGAGGCCCAGCACCAGAAAATCTTACGCAGACAAATGGAAGAGATTCTGTGCTTGGAACCAAGCGCAGGGAATTGACTCGCTTGAACCAAATATTCCGCAGATTTTGCAATACCTAACTGAGATGCTGGACAAAGGCCTATCCTTCTCATCAATTAAGATCCATGCCTCTGCCATTTCAGCTCATTACAATACAGAACCACCTATTTTTTCTCATCCACTGCTAAGACAGTTTCTCAGAGGGGCCAAAAACATAAGACCTCCAAGGAGAGCTCCAATACCTACATGGGCCCTCAATTTTGTCTTGGAAAAACTCACACTGCCTCCTTTTGAGCCTGCTAATACAGCAGAGATAAAATACTTGTCATGGAAAACCGCTCTTCTCCTAGTAATAACTTCAGCAAGAAGAGTCTCAGAGTTACAGGCACTAATGGCTGTGGAACCTTTTATTATTTTCCATCAGGACAGGGTTTCTCTAAGGACAAACCCAACATTTATGCCTAAGGTAGTGTCCAGCGTGGCTTTTAACCAAACCATACATTTGCCTACCTTTTATCCAAACCAACAGAATAACGGGGAGAGACTTCTGCATACTTTGGACATACACAGACAGCTACGCTTTTTCTTGGAAAAGACTAAAGCCTTCAGAAAGACTGAGCAAATCTTAATGGCATATGCTGCAGGTTCCCAAGGAAAAGCCATTTCAAAGCAGACTACTTCAAAATGGATAGGCCACTGCATTCGTTTCTGCTATTCACAACATGGCAAATCAGTGCCCAAGGGCATTAGGCCACATTCTACCAGAGCAGCAGCCACTTTTGCAGCCTTCCTCAGAGGAGTACACCAACCAAGGATATTCTGGAGGCTGCAACATGGACTTCAGTGCACACTTTTACAAAGCACTACCATTTACCTCTCTACTCTAAATCCAGAGCAGGCTTTGCCACTGCAGTTCTGCAGGGCCTCATAGCCACTCCAAACTCTATTTAGGCCCAGCCGCCCAACCTCAGCTTTGGGATTCAACCCAAGTGTAATGACTGCAACAGTGAAACACGATGAACATAGTACAGCTGTGTACCTACCATAAATGTAGATGTTCGAGTGTATTCACTGTTGCAGTCCAGGTTACCCTCCCACCACCCCCTTTCTCTTTGCTGGGACTTATATATACCTATCTATTCTATACAACCTGTGTGGCGTATTTGCTTGTAGATGAAGGTTATGTGCATGCTTTTTTATGATCATAATTTTTACAGCCTATCCTTTTGGGGATACCTGACATCTGGGGCGAGAAAAACTGAAGAAAATGGCGTCGGCTGCATCTTTTATACCCCTGGCGCTCTGACGTCAGGGAAGAGGCGACAGCAACCGACGCCGGACCAGGACTTTGGAATTCAGGCCGACTGCGGGTAGCCTGCCAGCAGGATAACCCAAGTGTAATGACTTCAACAGTGAATACACTCGAACATCTACATTTATGGTAGGTACACAACTGTACTTTCCTTTAGTTTTATACAAAGGTCACAAATATTTTTATCAACCAGAGGAAAACTTACAGATAGCGATTAATAAAGAACTGAAGGGTTTTATCTGGAAGGGGAAAATGACAAGTGGGATAATCTGATTTTTCCAATAAAAGAAAGCCGTTTGGGATTACCTGACTCGAAGGGGTATTTCAGAGCTACACAGTTAAGGCTTCTATACACAGCACAAGCAGAAATCTAAAATTCAAAATGGAAAAGGATGATGAAGAAACAGGGGGACGCTCAAGAAAGGAGGAGAGACTGGGATTGTATATGAAGATCCTTAAGGAGAATAACAATAACCATACAGAATATTGTGATATGCAGGAGTCGTCATTATTGGGTACATTGTGGGTGCGGCAAACAGCACTTTTGGCTGACATCAAAGACTTTGACTTAGGAATGGGGTCCATTCCCGTCATGGTATTAGAAACCCAAAAGATTTGGAGAAATTAAAAAAGACAGAAATATTATATTCATAAAGTAGATGAAAGTATTCTAAGAACTAAGCCAATATGGGAATGGAGAAAGGAGTTTCTGCCGATAGGGATGACTGCAATTAGGGATACAGACAATAGGTAAAAGGGGGCTGACATTTATTGGAGAAAACTGACAAAAGAACCAAGGTATCAGGAGGAAATAATTAGAAAGGGAAAGGTAATAGAATGGGAAGCAGCCAAGAATGTATTTGGACTGCAGGCTACAGACTGATATCAATCCATGACAGGAAAGGCAGAGTATAGGCAAAAAAAGAAAGAAACGGGGGGATTCTAAACAAAAGACCAAAACTGGTACAGGTTTTAGTAGAATAGAAGCTGCTGTTAAAAAAGGAATAATTAACAGAGCATACAAAATATTGCAGGATAATTATAAGAATCAGAGGCTTTTAGTATGGATTTGGAAGACAGAATGGATAAGAAATTCACAAAGAAACAAATTGGGGATATATACACGTCTCCAAAATATGCAACAATGTCTAGAAGTTTTACGATCTTTGCTTGGTACTGTTTACATGGGCATTTTTATACCCCAAGTAGACTTCGAAGAATTCTTCCTCAGGTAGACTTCAAATGTTGGAGGTGTTATCGGGAGAAAGAGGTAGTTGGGAACATATTTTCTGGAAGTGTAATGAGTTGGCAGACTTTAAAGACTGCTTGCAGACTACTCTGTCAGAGGTAGTGGGTGAGCAAATTGGTGTAATTAAGAAAATTATTTTTTTTGAGCTATCTTAGAGAATCGGAATTGCCTATACATAGTAAGGCCTTGCTAAGTCCTTATGGTGGCTGCAAAAAAAAAAAACATTACTAGAAAATGGAAATCAAAGTCTAAACCAACTGTATTAGAAACAGAGATAAAACAACTAAAATTGGGATCTTCAGAAAAGGGTAGGAGCAAATTACCTAGAAAAAAATGTGAATTGCGGGAACAATACATGCGGATGGTGAACACGGTTTAAAAGAAGGCAGGATATGAATGAGCTATGTAATGTTTCACTGTCGATGACTGGTTAGGTTATAAGTGATGCATAATGTATGCAACTAAAATTATGTCAATATGGTTTGTTTTTGTTTATATAAATGCATGATTGCCTATGTCATGTGATAACTTAATAAAGATGTTTCTTGTTTAGAAAAAAAAAAATAATTTGCCCTTTGTCATGGCTCAGTCACAGAGTAATTTGTTACTGTTCCGTGATCACTGCATTATAAGTGATCAATATAGAATGTATCTTGTACATATGCAAGCATTCCATTATCCACGAATGCAAGGTGTTACCAAATGCTTTCTGTATTCTATACATGCCATTCTTAGATTCTTCCTCTTTTTACAATGGCTTCTTGAGCAACACATGAACTTTTATTCCCTATGACTTCCTTTTATTACCTGTTTGTTCTACTACCATAATTAATTCTTTTCTAAATTGCTATGAAGTTGAACTCTCTCACCAGAAATTCCAGTAAATAATTTGTATATTGTCAGAAGGAAGTTATTGGTCTATATTTCTTAGGATGGCTTTTGCAGATTACGTCTTTCCCACAGTGTGAGTGCATTCATTATAACAGCTACCATCAAAATGGCTTGATGAGCCAACACCAGTCTCCTGGATCATATTTTGCAGCATTATCTTCCAACAAGAAACAGCAGTGGCGCAGCAGTTAGCGTTGTCGCTTCACAGCAAGAGGTTCTCCTGTTCGATTCTCGGCTGGAGTGCCTTCTGTGTAGAGTCTGCATGTCCTCCCTGCAGTCGAGTGACATTTAAAGACATGCAGGTAGGCACATGCGTGAATGGGTGTGCCTTCTTTGAAGGTTGGGCGTCGGGCTGGCACCATAAAAATCCACTGCCAATCATTAGCGGACCGGTGTTCCCCTGTGGCAACCCCTAACCAGGAAAAGCCGAAAGACATTAGTTTACCTTCCAACAAGAAACTGTGACAACAGAATGTTCTGGTCTACTCATCCCTCCCAGGATACCCTTGATTATTCTGCCTTCTATACTGCCAATGGACACCTATTAATTAAACTCAGATCAACTGGGCCACAGTCAGGGCTTTTATCTCTCTATGCCATGAGAGCTGGATTACTTGTGCAGTTTTTACTGACTGTTCTAAAACATTTGATTCTATTAATCACCATCGCAAGACAAAAGATCTCATACTTTAAAGCCTCAGTTCACAAGCCCTCCAGCGGTTTATAGATTACCTCTAGAAAAATATTTTAGGGTCACAACTGCCCAAGGACATGCTCAGGTTCATTCTATAAAGTCTGGAGACATTTGCCTGTTTACTGTACTTTAACTCTTTCTCTATTTCAAACAGAATATTTTTCATTCTGCTGATTGGATGGTAACATATGACCCTAAAGGGATCCTTAAAAAATCACTAATCACCTTTGATGGCTTTCACCTGCACTGCAATAACAGTGTCTCACAGTTAAGTTGGGCAAAATTAAAAGCATGGTGCATTTCTTGGAGAAATACAGCATTTACAAACTGTGTTTACCTGCAAACTGTTGGGAATTTGCTTTGAGATTGTCCTTACTTACTGTACTCCTGTAGAAACTGAAGAGAAAAATTTTGGACAGCCCAGAGAAAACCCACTCAAACACAGGCAGGACATGCTCGCCCATTTCATGCAAAAAGAGCTATACCTCAGAGACCATTCAAAACAGATTTAAATATGTGATTTTATTACTGAAGCTAAAAGTTTTTTAAAATGCTTTCACAACTGTATAGACAGCTGTCAGGAATTAATGGGAGAAAGTAAGCATAAATGAAGATAAGAGTGATGTTAAAAGGTTCTGCCCATTCGCACTGGTTTTTTGAAAATTAAGTGTAAAAGGTTCACAGAGACACAATAACAAGATACAAGCTGATTTTGTCAGCGATCCCAAGATTTTGCATACAATTAGCTAATCTCAAAGACTTTTATATAAACAAGGCCAACATTTATATGGTTTACTGATTATAAATATTATCTAAAATTGGGAAAAAAAGGTTATTGGAACTTTTGGTTGGGGAAACTATTTTGTTCATTGAGGAAGATGTGGAATGCTATACACATCCTATATGAAAGATGATATATTTTTAGAACAACTTCAACAGACTTGGGAGGATGGCATAATGGTTAAGGTGTTAACCTTGCAAACATAAGGTGCAGGGTTTGATTCTCACATGGGGTAATTGGTTAGGCTTAAAATGGTCTACAAGGGTAGTTAGCCTAGTACTAACCTATGAAACTAATTGCTTGATTTTAAACCTTGTGCCTAAGGAAGCTTTTAAGTGAAACTACAAAGCTGCATATTAAAGTTTTTTTTACTCCAGTTTGGTGTTAAGTGATTTGCATTGGATTTTTCTCTTTTTTAAGCTGTTTGTACTTGTTTTCACTGTGATTTACTATATATATATTTTTTTAAATGTATGTGTGTGTGTGTGTGTGTGTGTGTGTGTGTGTATATATATATATATATATATATATATATATATATATATATATATATCTCTTCCGCGGTGGTGCAGCGGTAGCGTTGTTGCCTCACAGCAAGAGGTTCTCCCGTTCGATTCTTGGCTGAAGTGCGGGGTGTGCCTTCTGTGTGGAGTCTGCATGTCCTCCCTGCGGTTGGGTGGGCATTCAAAAGACATGCGTAAATGGGCGTGCCTTCGTTGAAGGTTGAATGTCGAGCTGGCACCTCAACGTTCGTGAAAATCTACTGCCAATCATTAGCGTATATATATATATATATATATATATATATATATATATTTGTAGAGAGAGAGAGACACACACACACAAATATATATATATATATATATATATATATATATATATATATATGCATATATATGGGTCTACTTCTAAATTTCAAAGTTTCAAAACGTCAACTTTCTTATGGTCAAGACCATAAGATTGAAGTTTTGAAACTTCAAAAAATGGTCGAGACCATAAGATCGAAGTTTTGAAACTTTGAACTGTTTAAATGGAGATCACCGCACAGAGCAGAAAAGTACATTTGCCATTTTCCTTGCTGTAGTGCAGTCTCAGGTTTGGTATATTTAATTAGCATGGGGCTTGCCCCCCTACAAAAACATAAAAAAAAAAAAAGATTTTTTTTATGTTTTTACTTTTTTTTTTAATTTAAATTTTGATGTTTCAAAACTTTGATCTGATGGTCTCGACCATAAGAAAGTCGTTTTGAAAGTTCAAAATGTAGAAATAGGCACATATGTATGTACACACACATACACATTATGCACATACAGACCCACACACATATATGTATTAAATGTGTATATATATCATTTAACACTGATGAAAATTATCAGTATAACTACATTACAGTGTAGTGCAAGCATGCATTAGTTGTTTGTCTTTTCGGCTTTTTCCCGGTAAGGGGTCACCAGAGCGGAACTCCTGTCCGCTAATGATTGGCAGTAGGTTTTTTCGAAACAACGAGGCGCCAGCTTGACGCCCAACCTTCAACGAAGGCAAGCCCATTTACGCACGCATGTTTTTCGAACGCTACCCAACCGCAGGGAGGACATGCAGACTCCACACAGAAGGTACTCCCAAGCCACACCGAGTAATATCTAATATATGAAATATTTAATATACAGTTTAAGATAATATCAGCATATGTTGAAATATCACCATGTTAAAGTAGATCTTAATTGGGTAAATGAGAATACAGTTTCTTTACAATACATTTCTGCCACCTAGAAAAGCACTGTGTGTGTAATGTAGGCACCAGTACTACGTTTTGGTTTATTAGCATACATGTAGACATAACTTGTGTCTTTTTTCTCAAGAATCAGGGGCAAATAAATGGCAGGGCAAAGACCAAAAATCAAGGAGAGATTTGAAATATTACTCTAATTCACTTATAGAATAACAATAAGTATGAAACTCTAGCATGCATCATTTCAAAAGTGTTAGGGAGGTAACAATATGACACAAAACAGGGAACATTATTCAAATTCTAAATAACACTTGAAGTGATGAGTTGGAGATATATTACTTTTTGGGAAATGGAAGCCAGGCTAAAATGTCAGTAAAGGGTATATATCTTCCCAAAAATACCTATGGCCTAAATAATTATTTAGAAATTGTTTGACAGAGTGATTTTGTTGAACAGTAGATAATAAGGGGAAGGCAGACTAAACTGCAAGTATGAGATGTCCACACATCATTCTGAAGATATTACTTGGAAGATCACATTACTATATAAAGGACTAGAACATATGTAAATTCCTGGAGTAGGCAGATTAACTGATCACTGAAGGGACAGCCATAGCAAAGAGAAGAGATTTAGCCATCCATACCCAATGTGACTTCCACTTGAAAGAAACGTGACTATTGGGAGTATCACAAAGATTCAGGTGTGCTTGAAATCAAGTCAAGTAACAGCAGCAAAAATGTAATCAAACTTCAGCTTTAAGCCCGGACTATTCCTGGGCAGTTCAGTAGTGTTCATTCATGTGCCCTGTGAGGTTACATGAATACTGATTAGACAGATATAGAAGCCTGTATACTATGACTCAATCCTAAAAAATGCAGACACCATGGCACAAATCTACTATAGGGCAGCCAGCCAGCAATAAACATGGACTGGGCTAGTAAATCTCTTCTACTGTACTACTTGGCAAGAAAGCACTGTGTACTACTCTCCAGTGAGCAAACAAATTATGCCAAGCCAGGACTGGTGAGAATTTGAGTCAGACCTTAGTGAAATGCTATTCCAACTACTATTCTGCTGTTAATTATATCTTATATCTTATATAAGATAACTATCTTTATACTTATAGGAGGCAATAAATCTGAAACTCTGATGGCAGAATAAAAAAGCCAAGTATACTTATTTTTAAAATATAGCACGCAGCAATAATTAACATTGTAATATGTGCTACTTAAGTGAAATCACAAATGGATATTCTGCCACGGTGACTAATTCATGTGATACAGAACCCACCGAGGCTCAGGCATTAATAACTTTCCTTCTTTCATTTTTTTTCTGTCATTCATGGCTGAAAGGAAATGAACCTGTCTTAAATGCCTTTCAAAAGAAGCAATGCTTCCTCCAGTGAAATGAATTATGTAGGAAATTAAGGATTAAATGTTTTATCACTCCCAAGATTAAAGTCCACTGCTACTGCCTAAATGTTTTTTTCCTACCTGGTAAAAGAAAGATAAGTGGCTCTTTATCCTGCCATTGGCACAAATCATGATACACTCGGAAAGACCCAATTAATATTTAACTCAAATGACCTCGGACATTAAAAAAGTATGTATGCATGTTCTGGGGGGGTAAAGAATGTTCAGTCTTGGCCGCCATACATACCCTCTCAACTGTACAGATTTTTGCCTTATATTTTTGGTCCGTATTTCATAAAATTGTGGCTTTGTGGCAAATCATTGAAGATTGAAGTTAGAAAACAATGACAGACATTTGAGTTTTAGACTTCATACCCTTCAGAAAATTCATGCTAATGCAAAACTGTTACTCTATCAACTTTCTAAGTTTGTAAGAGCAATATTTCAAAATTGTCCCTATTGGTACCACTTTTTTATGGCTTTGTCCAGATTTCTTACTCTAAGAGGTTGAGAGGTATGCCACCATAAAGCTATATCTCAACAAGCATAAGGAAAGCCTTTCCTTGAAGTGGTCCAAGTGTGCAATATAGCCATAACTATGCCATTTACCCACCCGCAAGTAGCCACTTTTTATCAAATAATACAGCAAAGGACATAAGATGTTCTGCATTGAAAACAACTGCTGAAGGAAACTACAACATGTGTGTACCGTGTATAGTGGACAATGTCATCTATACATGGTTCCAATTAACCACAGATAAACTTCAGATGGTACTTACTTTTGTTAGTATGGCACAATCTAGCAAAACACAGTGAAATCAGATGTTATGTGTAGCAATAGTCTTACCACGGTAGAATACTCAAAAAACAGTTTTTAAACTATCACTTACTGCTGCTAGGCAATATAAGCAAAGCCAAGAGGGCTTGAAAAGGATCTCTATCATCAGCACGAAGCGCTTTGGAAAAAAATATATATCTGTCTAGCTATCTATTAAAAGTTTGTTTACCGGGACAGTCCAACTGGCCAATAACTCTTTTCATCAGTGGCCTGGGGAAAAAGCTCCACAATTAAATCAATTTTATTGACAGATTAAACAGCATATATACATAAGGAAACAGTACTTACAACAGTCATATACAAAGTGTGCACATAGACATGAGTGCAATCAGCCGAACATCGCAGGTTATACATGCTGTTGGTAAGGTAGAACAGACCCCTGTGTATTGTAAGAAAAAAAATGCTTCAATAATAAAGCTTAAAAAAGGCTACTTCCTATGTATTAATTACACTCTGTTCACTTGTACCAGGTACCCACTAAGCACTACTGCACTCTTTAAATGGGGTGACTTGCAGCACTATTTGTTCAAGTAACTTGCTTAGGAAGTCACAGTTTTAAAGTGGAAGCTGACAGACTCAAACTCTGGACTACAGAATGAAACTCATTAGCAGCTCACAACACTGTAATGCATAGACGAAATAGCTCCATAAGCATCTCTGAATGCCCCTTTACAAAGAAATCTAAAGATTCAGCATTTGACTTAGCCTGTGTTTGAATATTAATTTAATTTTTTTTAATTTTAACATTTGTTGACCGGGAATGTCCAACTAGGTTCCACAGATCCTGTTTTCAGCGGAGGCCTGGGGAGTAATGCTCCAGAAGCATTACCTGTAAAAAAGACATGTTACCACTATCACAGGAAAGTTTTTGGAAGATTTTTTTCTCCATGCTGTGGCTGGGAATTGACTCATCCAAAATAAAACCCATCTAATCATAAACCTGAATTAACTTCAAAAATGGACTATCTGGTAAATAAATATGTTAATCAGGTTTTTGGACATCGCTTTTAGCATACGTAAAAATAAAAGTCCTTAAATTTATTTATTTAATTTAACATTTGTTTACCGGGAAAGTCCAACTGGGTCAGGAACCCATTTTCAGCAGAGGATCCTGGAGAAAAGCTCCAAATATGTGAAAGTTAAGGCATTATACACAAACACGACAACAGCAAATATTAAAGTACACATTAAATACGTAATGAATACTAAATAAGTACAGAGAGGTAGATACAATAATAAAACATGTACTAGATAAGCAATACAGTAATGTGGTAGATTACTTTTTTTTTGTCATCAGGTAGGATTAAGATGAAGACTAAGGGTCAGGCAAAATGCAAAAATTCTAAGAATATTAAAGCTATTTTCAACCTTATTACAGAAAAAAAGTCTCCAGCTTTATCACGGTCTGGAAAGCCTTTCTGCTTTTGCTACTCAAAGAGCAAAACAACAGAAAATGAACAGCAGTAAATACTGTTTAGTTCCCTTTAATGGAGTTGTTCTGAAAAGCGTATTAATGAAAACAATCCAAAGAGTTAAGATTTCTATGTGACAGCTGACTTACTGTGGATTTTTGCAGCTCAGAGCTGTTGTCTGTGTAACGAGCAACATTTTGCACCTAAAAACAGACATGTATGACATAAGTCCTAAGTTAACTGAAGATAGAGGTGGGGGAAGAAACTCAACTGCAAGTGAAACCACAGAACGTAATTCACAGCAGCTGGGAATAACCTATCCCAGAACAGTGGGATATAAAATGCCTCAGTTCAGTAGTCATAAAAACACAAACACACTGTGTGTTTGAGGATGACAAAGCACACAAGTGTCACATTTCTTTCTTTATCAAAGAGAATTAGCATCAGTCAGAGGAACTTACCTTCTGTTTTATCACTTTCTGCACAAGTCTTTTAAGACCAATACTGAAAAGTTACACCCGTTCGATTCTCAGTTAGAGCGTCTTCTGTGTAGCGACATGCGTGAATGGGCATTCCTTCGTTGAAGGTTGTGCGTTAGGCCCGGCAAGCCAGTACGTAAAACTCTACTGCCAATCATTAGCGGACTGGAGTTCCACTGTGGCGACCCCTAACCGGGAAAAGCCGAAAGACACAAACAAACAAACTGAAAAGTTACACAAAACACAAGAAATGCACCTAGGACCACTTAAGCAACCCTGTTCATCTAATTTTAACAATTGTCACCTCCTGTTTTCCAACTTATTTATTTTGTTGTTGCTTGTTTACCAGGTAGGTACACTGGTCAAAAGGACATTTTCAGTGACAAGCAGGGCAAAAAGCAAATACAAATGGCACTATCACATTACAGAGTACTAGAGAAAAAGAAGTTATGTACTCACCATAACATTGCATATTTGTTGTCCATGTACTCACCATAACATTCCATATTTGTTGTCCATCTTGCTGTTCATTCTTACAATGATGGGTTCAGAGCCAATTCTCGGCTCTGACTAGGTCGAATACACAGCTGAAAGACTCAAACATGGCTTGTGGCAAGTAGGTATCCCATAATACAGTGGTGTAACTCCCCAGATCTTGCTTGCTGCTGCTACTAAATGAATTGCAAATAACTATATACATACATATATATATATATATATATATATATATATATATATATATATATATATATATTTCTTAATTGAGGATACATTGTGATATATATATATATATATATCTTTTACATATTTTATTTTTTAAATGCATTGTAGCATCCATTTGAGTGTGTATTTATAGAGATGGTGCGAGACAAGTGTACAGTTGGATGCATTTTTGAATGGGGGCATGCTGAATATATTAATTTGTACGATGAAATGTCTTATTATTCAAGCGCTGTTGAATTACTGGAATTGTAATTAAAACTAGGAAATTATGTCATGATTAATTGATGCACTAGAAGGTATATAAAAGATTTAAATGTTTAATTACCTATGGCCTGATGAAGCCTACGGGTGAAAGCGCTTGCCGTTTTTCTTGTGTTTGAATAAAATTCAGTTTATACTTTTATATATTTACGTGGTCGATCCGTTCTCTTCTTAAAAGCAGTTGGAATGGTGGAATGGTGAAGTGAATACTGTTGATAATTGGAATTTATACTGGGCGTATGTTCGCTGAGTGGATTTATTGACCACAGTGTGGATTCCAAATATCTATCTATATACTGTGATTGCCGACGCACTTTTTGGTAACTAGCAGCTTCTGGCATTGATATCAAGCAAAAACTGTTATTATATTGAGTGAACTGCCTTACCGCTCTCCTAAATCAACATTTTATACTTGCAAAGCAACGTCGAAGAAGCGTTTCAAACGGCCATTTATTTTTTAATCATTTTTTAATCAATAATTATTATTTTTTAATCGTTATTTTTATATATATATATATATATATATATATATATATATATATATATACACACATATACACACACACACACACACCAATATATGCTATCCCCAACGGAAGGAGAAACAAACTGAAACAAGGAACTCCCAAAGGTAGTAAAACATCCACCAAGTCCACAAGGAGTCTTTGGAAGGGGGAAGGAGGGAGGGTTCGTAAGAATGAATGGCGAGGTGGACAACAAACATGGAACGTTATGATGAGTAAATAACTTCTTTATGTTATGTTGTCCTATCTCACCTTCATTTTCACAATGATGGGACAGTGTCCCTAGCAACTTTTCCCTGGGTGGCTCACGAGAGTACACCTTTAAGCACTGTGGAAACAAAGGAGGCCCTGTCCCTGGAGGCCAAATCCACTTTGTAATGCATAATAAATGTATAAGGAGTGGTCCAGGTAGCTGCTGCACAAATATTATCCCTAGGAATTCTGGTCTGAAAGGCAGAAGATGTAGCCAGTGCTCTAGTGGCATCAGCCTTCACTTTAAATGGTAAATCTTTGTTATTTGAGGTATAAATGAATGTAATGCAGTTTGAGAGCCAGTTGGAAAGAGTATTTTTTGAAACTGAGCTTTTATGCGTCTGAGAAGGATACGAATAACTGGTCAGATTTTCTAAAATCTTTTGTCCTATGCAAATAGAATGTGAGCTGTCTGTGCACATCTAGTTGATGTAATTTGTATTCTGCCTTGTTGCTGTGATTAGAAAAAAACACTGGATGCTCAATAGATTGATTTATGTTAGTTGAAGAAGAGACTTTAGGTAAAAAGGATGGATTAGTTTGCAAGGATACCCTATCCTTATGAAATATGCCGGTTTGATAGACAGGGCTTGCAACTCTGATACTCTGATATTCTTCTAGCAGATGTTATAGCCACCAGAAAAATGGTCTTCCAGGAAAGGAACTTGAGGTCTGAAGATGAGGAGGGTTCAACAAAAGGTGGTAAAATCAGGTGAGATAGAACAAAATTTAAATCCCAAGGAGAAAGGGGTTTCTTAAAGGGAGGTCTTAATAAGGAAGTACCTTTCAAGAAGGCTCTACACAACCTGTGTGACATTTAAGTTTGAGGTAGGATCACCAATGTGAAAATTTGAGATTGCAGCGAGTTGTACTCCGATGGTTGCTGCAGCTGAACTTTACTGGAAGAGTTCCGCCAAAAATTCCAAACTAGAGTGGATGGGCACAGAAAAGGGATCAATGTTCCTGTTTTGAGCCCAGAGGGAAAACCTTTTCCATTTGCTAGAATACAGTTTTCTGGTGGAAGCTTTATGAGAGGACATTAAGACATGTTTAACTCTAGGGGTGGAATTCTGAAGCCTGACTAGACTGGGAAGTAGAGCAGCCAAGCTGTCAATTTTAGGGTGTGGAGAGAAGGATGAAGTGCACCTGAAGATGAGAACAAAGAAAGGGGAACCAAACTTGATGAGGCCAGTAAGGAGCAATGAGAATCATCCTGCTTCCCAAGGCCTGTGCTTTCTGAATGATGCTGAGTATGAGAGAAGAAAGGCATATAGACGTCCCATGGGCCAATCGTGAGCAAGTGCATCTCTCAGTGTCTCCCCCAGAGGTGGGATTAGGGTAAAGTAGTTGCTGCACTTGGCATTCATGGGAGTGGCAAAAAGATCGCAGCAAGGCAGACCCCATGTTCGGAAAATAGTTACCGCTACACTCTGATTGAGAGACCACTAGTGGGGCATTAAAATTGCCTGCTCAGCTTGTGTGCAATCACGTTGGACTTCCCCGGAATGTGCGTTGCTATTAGAAAGTGCTGGAAAGAAACCGCCCATTGCCAAACTCTTACGGCCTAGCAATAAAGAGGGTAAGATCTGGTTCCCCCCTGTTTTTTTATGTACCAGACCACAGACATAGCATCTGACTGTATCGCAATTGTTCTTAGAGGGAGAGAGTTGTGAAGTGCTTGCAATGCAAGAAGCACTGCTCTCATCTCTAGGACATTTATATGCAAGTGAGCCTCGTGTTCTTGCCATATACCTTGGACTGTTCTCCCCTGATAATGCCCCCTCCCACCCTATCTGGGAAGCATCTGTGGTCACCGTAGCTATGGGTTGTTGTGGAACAAAGGGTCTCCCTATGGTCACATGGCTGGAGTGTATCCAACATCTTAAGTCGTTTTTGCATGATTCCATTATCCTGATCGGGTGAGACACAGGAACCTCTTGAAGTGACCATTTGGAGAACAGCAGCTATTGAAGAATCCTTATGTGCATTCTGGCAAGAGGAACCAGTGTTATTGTGGAAGTCATTGTCCCTAATAATCTTAGGACTATCATTGCTTTCACCTTGGTTTTGGGAAGAAGATAAAGTATCTGCTGTTTGAGTGCTGCAACTCTGTCTGTTGGAAAACATTCTACCATAGAAGCGGTGTCTAAATCTGCGCCTATAAATGTAATATGTTGACAGGGCGACAAGGTAGATTTTTGAAAGTTGACTGTAATACCCAACTGAGCGCAAACGTCCAAAGTCAGATCCCTGGCTTGTTGGAGTAGATGCTTGGTGGTGGCAGATAGGAGCCAGTCGTCTAGAAAGGGAAACACTCGGAATCCTAGCGCCTCAGGTGAGCTGTGACTACTGTCATGCATTTGGTGAACACTCTGGGAGCTGTAGTGAGACCAAAGGGCAGAGCTCAGAACTGATAATGACTGGCACCCAGCCGGAAGCGTAAGGATCTTCTCAATGCCCTGTCCACTTTTATGCGGTAATAAGCATCTTGAAGGTCTATCGAGCACATCCAATTGTCTTTCCCTAAAAAGGAGAGTACAGACTGCAGTACCACCATTCGGAACTCTGACTTTTTTTATCATCCCAAGCTGACAGGCACTGGATCCCCTTTGAATGACACCAGTACTTAAGCCAATTGTTGAAATTGATCATCTTGTCTTCATATTGTGGCATCATTCTTGGTGAGGGTAAGATGCTACTCAAGGTCAGGGTCATACCGGCCTGGGCTACATGCTCAGAGAGCTCCTCTATGTCTCTTTTCATGTAGTCCAGGGAGGTACGTCTCAGGTCATTCACACCAGCACGGACAATGACTGAGTCATATTTGTACTTGCCTTGGAGTGACCCGAGTGCTTGTGTTATGTGGCAGATCCTAGCGCCCGACAGGCTGCTCACCGTGACCCTCTCCTTGTTCAGCCTGTTGAGCGGGACGTCAGTGTGCCTGACGATAGAGTCACCTATTACAAGTGTATCAGGTGTGTTGTTTAGTCTTAAGGGCTGTGACTGTTCGGCACACTGGCTTTGTGAGATCTGTGTTGCACGTGTTTTGTTTTGGGGTAGCGGTTGCTTGGGTGTCTGCTTTGGAGGTCTCTGCTGCTTAGGCAGATCTTTATTTAGAGCCTCCGAGTATGTTTTTGTGTGATTATGTGTTTGGTTTGCTGTCGTGGTAGGTCTATGTGAGACTGGAATTGTAGTGAGTGTGGTTTCCTTCTCCTCCTGACTGGTTATGCCAGTACTGAGTTGAGAGAGCTTAGCCTCCAGTTTGGCTATATGGTTGCATCTCTCACGTGTTGGAATTTGTTGGGAGAAGGAGAGGGTTGTCTGTGTACGTGAGGCAGTTGTAACATTGCCTCAAGATTCCCAGATTCACCAGCTGGACCGGAGAGGAGATTGACAACTGACCTTTGGACATGCTAGAATAATATTGGGAATTCATTTATAATTGAAAACAAGGGCCAGTGGGGAGTGAGGGTGTAGTGCTTTTAATCTTTAGTGCTGACTTATATAATTGTTTTAGTGAGCAAGTGCCAAGTAACTTAAGTGCAATGTGTTACAGGTAACTTAAATGCAAAAACGACAAACAGTAACTTTCTTTCAAGTGAAACAAGGAAATAAGTACAGTAAGCAATGCAGATATCACTAGCGATCCACAGAAGTGCTGAGAAGCCGCGTATTAGGTGGAATTAGCGTTCCAGGGAAATAACAAGCAAACAAACAACAAGCATATAAACAAAGCTAGATTCAGCAGGCCTGGATCTAGTCTATGCTACAGCAAACAAGGTGTACCAATTTCAGTAAGATACAGTACAAATATTCAGGCACTATAAACCTTTAACCAGAAATTCCCAGCTCAGAAGGGCAGAGTCCAGCCTCTTCTCCCACAAGAGTGCAGACCACGAACCTTCTTAATGTAAAATAACTGGCCTGAAGCCCAAGTGCTTAAACCAGAACTAATACACTTTAAGAATAACAGACATTGAGCCCTCAATCAGCAGTTCCCAACTTAGAAGGATGAAAGCTACCTGTCCTGCCACCACAGTGCATGCCACAAATCTTCCTAATGTAAAACAACTGGTCTGAAGCTCAAGTGCTTAATCCAAAAGACTTAGAATGATAGCTACACTTTAATCAAGTTACTACCAAGCAGTAATAAATACAATTGAATACTTTAGAGAATGCCTGGATTAGTGCTCAAGTTACACAAACAAAGCTAGATCCAGCAGGCCCAAATCCAGTCTATGCCACAGCAAACAAGGCGCACCAGTTTCAGTAAGAAGCAGTTCAGATATGCATGCACTATAAGCCTTTAACCAGAAATTCCCAGCTCAGAAGGGCAGAGTCCAGCCTCTCCTCCCACAAGAGTGCAGACCACGAACCCTCTTAATGTAAAATAACTGGCCTGAAAGCCCAAGTGCTTAAACCAGAATTAATACACTTTTAGAATAACAGACACTGAGCCCTCAATCAGCAGTTCCCAACCTAGAAGGATGTAAGCTACCTGTTCTGCCACTACAGTGCAGACTACAAACCCTCTCAGTGCAAAACAACTGGTCCGAAGCCCATGTGTTTAAACCAAATGGCTTAGAATGAGTTACAACGAGCAGTAATAAATACAATTGAGTACTTTTAAGATGATGCAAAAGTAAAATAAAGTAGGTAGAAACACAAGTACAGTAAAAGCAGATGAAATTTTTTTTTTTTCTGAACAAGTGCTGAGATCAAAAAAACAGATTTGAGTGCTGAAACTAGAAAACTGGCTAGTTATAAGAAAAAAAAAACTAAGCTAGAAGGCTTCCCTCCAACACAGAAGGGCTTGGTGGCTCAGAGGCCTACACATAGTCTATACCACTTAACAGGAAAGGCAGGAAACAAGCTTAATTTTTTTTTTTCTGTTTCCCAGATGCTCTCTTTGTACACCGTAGGAGTGCCTGAAATCAGAATATGATCTCACTGCACTCAGTTGAGTGAGCAAATGAGATGGGCCCAGAAGGAGTATCCAAACACAAATTTACAAGAGGGGCGGGCAGTTTCAAGGCCACTAAGATTAACACCAAAACAAAAACAGGAAGGGTGGCTGGGACTAACTGAATAGCAGAGTCAAAACTTCCAGTTCAGTTAATATTCCTGCAACACAGTTAAAATCAATTTAAATACTGTATTTTTGGGGAAAAAAAGTGCAGGTAAAGGTACTTAAATTCTCTTATACGTCCAGCTGAATACAGTTAGTTCTTAGCTGGCCAAAGCTGAGGTTTTTAAGCAGAAAATATTTCACACTGTACCACTTAAACAGGCAAGGACAGGAAATCAAAGAATGTGGCTACCCCCACACCTGTAATTACTAGCAAATAACAAAATTCAGCAAACACTGACTAACTTCCAGTTCAGTTACTATTCCTGCAACACAGTTAAAATCAATTTAAATACTGTATTTTTTGAAAAAAGTACAAGTATAACCAGGGGGGCAAGCCCCCCTGCACCCCACACCCCCTGCTACTTAAATATATCAACTCCAAGACTGCACTTAGTGTAGTGAAGTGCAATCTCGGAGTTGATATATTTATGTAGCAGGGGGTGTGGGAGGTACAGCCCCCCACATGGGGGGTGCAGGGGGGCTTGCCCCCCTGCATAGAGTTGAAAGGCACTATGTTTCTGTATGTACTTGCACTGGAATATAGTAAGTGCTGGTATCCTGTGTGTTTTCAGGATTTTGAACTTTCAGGATTCTGTAGCACTCCCGTACATACACATTTGGGACTGGAGACACAGTAGAACACAGGTACAAGTTGGCTGACATGCACCTTACTGACGAGGATAACAGAGCTCTGATGGGGATAGGCAATTACTGGAGCAGTGAAAAAAACAGCATAGTGCATTAAGGTAATGGAAGAATAATATAAAAAAAAAAAAAAGGAAAGGTGGAATAAATGGGGCAAGCCTAAGGGTTACAGACAGTAAATAAGGAGTTCAGGAATACAGGAATGTTTAAGAGATTTTTGAATGATAGAATTAGACATGTGCCAGCAGAGGTTTCTCCAACAAATTTATGAAGAGACTAATCTAACGAGGATTATGGTAGGGAAGATGAATTCAAGAGGAAATTGGAGATAAGGTGAAAGACAGAAATTGATCATTGGTAGATAAAAGGAAGGAAGTGAAACTACTGCAAGAGGAATTAGACGGGGTGGAAATAGGAGACGCTAAGTTAGGGATTGATGGAAACAGTGCTGGCATTGTCTCTGAAAAACAGTCACAGCACAGTTAAAGCCAGCTAAGGAAGGTGGTGACATAGCTTAGAGGAACATATAACTCATTGTGGGGTGAAGCACACAGTACAAGTGTTGCAGAAAGTCTGCAATAAAATAAAATGTTAAGCCAACTTTGGTAAAATATAATCACATAACGAATAAGAAAAACAGAGTAAGAGATTTTAATGAATAGTTGAAGGAATTGTGCACATGGAAAGGATTTTAAGTGACAAGGGCACAGGACAGCAAGACCTGATCTAAACAGAAAGCAAACCAATAAAGAAACAGAGACTGCTATCATATAGATAAAACTCTGCAGCCTAGTACTATAACTGGGGTAATGAAAGTTACTAAGAGAGGAAGAGAAGCAAAAGTGGGTAAGACTCAATTAAGAAAAAGGAAGGCATCAAAGAATGGAGAAGCCCAGCAGGGGGAGGCTCAAAGGGTGATGCTGTACCAATAGACTTTGCAAGCCAGTTAGTGAAGTTTATGTACTGCTTAGGGAGATCGTCAATGACAGTGTAATCACAGAAAAAAACAGCTTTGTACATGGCAAGATGTGCAAAACGTTGTTGGATTTGGGATGTTTACAATGGAAAGGGAAGTAAAATACAAGAAATAATAGTACTGAATATTTAGAAAGAGGTAAGGAGTATACCAGAAGAGATTGCAGAGGGAAAATGAGGGCTGATGCATATATGCTTTTCTTAAAATTAGATATGGAGGTTGAGGTGCTTCGATATGGATGCAATATAAAAGCAGATGACCAAACACAAGATAAAGGGAGAATGAGAATTTGGCTAATGACTTAAAAGCTGATCATACACAAAGGCTAAAAGGATATGAGACCTTAATCATACAAAAGTAAACTGGGAGGTTCCAACCTACAAGAAAATGTAGGAGGGGAAGATGGTAGAAGCTACAGTGAATGCCAAATATGAGCAGAATGTGAGTATCCAAATAAAAACTAAACACTGGACTCATCTTCAACAATGAAAAAGAAATTGGGGGGTACAGACAAGGTGGCTAATAAGCAACAGTGACTGTGCTACAGCAGGGATTATGATCCCTTACTTGTTTCATTTATTTATTTTGACAAAAAAAGGCAAATAAGTAGGTAAGCTACTCCAAGGGCACTTTCCAGCTACAGCTTGGGCCAGATACAATAATGAAAAATGTAAAAGAATAAGAGAAATAAAAGCATGCTAGTCAAAATAAGACAGCATACTGACGGTACATGTGATGTATATTAATTTGATTACAGATGATTTAAACAGGAATGATATAAATTATAAAAAGAAGAATCATGAAATAATATAGAGTTGTACAAAAGAAAATACAAATTAGTAGAAAAAGAAACACTATGCAACTAAAATGAATACACAGTATGAAACAGTGTTCTGGGGTACACATTTACTTTTCTGTATGATTAGCTCCCCAAAACTTCCCTTCCTCACAGGTCCCTGATGTGACCTACACTGAAAGAATGCCCTTCATGAGAGAAGCCCATAGATTCGGCAAGGTTGTGAGATGTCATGTTCTTTAGAGTAGGACAGGGCCTACCTAGATAGGGTTTATTTAATATTTATGTTTTCATAGCGTTCATAGACATTCCAAGACCATTAAGTCTCATGACCATTCATGCCTTTCCAATCAACTCCCTCATGCTGCCTCTCATTTCCCTAGGAGGGCATACCAGTCAATCTATGAGTAAATTTATGGCTAGCTATCCACTTGTTTAGGTCATGTTTAAAGTAAGGCAGTGATTTGCATTGCTTAGTATGCAGGGAAAGTTTATTATGGAGTTTTGGTAGAAACTGGATTATAAATCTGTCTCTCTACCATGTTTTGTTCATCTTTTGGTGAAGCTTTAGGTCTCCTGTTCTAGTACTGGTAGAGATACTGAACCTGTGTAGCTAAAAGGGGCCCAGGACAATGGGATCTCTAACTACAGACATCGTTCTTGGAAGCTCATAGACTTTAGTTCATAGGGTCATATGTGTTTATTAGCCTAATGATCACAGGGGCCTTTTTAAGCCTAGCCATGCATCCCAAACCTCTGACAAGTTCTGATACCCTTGATAAGGGTAAGCATGGGCCTGTGAGATGAACCATTTACAGGTTACCTGCATTCATTAGAGACTTAGCTGCCAAACTGGGGATGAATTTCGGGTTTCCTACCCAACTGTCCAAGTTGCACTTGAATTGGGTTAGGGAGGAACTGTACTTCACATGGATTGGGAGCCTGTTACATAGATGTGGTAGTCTCTGGAATACATACCTATCTCTCCAGCAGGACCTATTTATATCACAGGCAAAGTTTAAGTCTTTAGAACAGGTACTTCTAGTGCTGTTTGTTTTGTGGATATGCAGGAGGTCCATCAGACTGGAGTTTGACAATGCCCTGTATGCCAGGCACACATCTCCCCTCAAAAGCCTGTAGGAGACAGAATACAGGGATAGGGCCTTGAGGCGGTCTGCATAAGACATTTTACTTACACTCTGTATTCTTTTAGTGAGGAACCTCTGTGGATGTTCCAGTTGTTGGATATGCCTGGGTAGGTACATACCAAAGGGGACGCTGTACTCAAGGAAAGGTCTAATGAATGCCGAATAAAGTGGAACAATGCCTTCCTTGGACTTGGATGCCATATCTTTGTTTATAGGTTGTGCAATATAGAATGATTTCCTTACCACTGTAGACAAATGATGGTCAAAGGCTAGATTACTATCTATGTGTGTCCTTAAGTCTCTGACTACTGAATCAACTCTAAGGGGGTGTCTTGTCAATATGACAGTTACCAGGGATGGATGACTTCCCAAAGGATACTATTATGCATTTAGTTTTAGTCCATGGCTCTGACACCAGTTGTTTGTCTGTGTCAGCCCCTCCTGGAGAACATGTGTCTGTGTGAGATTCATTGACAGCTTCTAATATGCAATCATCTGCAAATTTAGTCAGCCAGAGACCACTGACATCGGCCTTGACTTCTGATAAGTAAATGCCAAAAGGAGAGGTCCAAGGACTGATCCCTGATGGACTCCACTTGTGACTGGCCTCTTTGTAGAGGTGGACTCCCCAATTCTAACTTCCTGCGTCCTGCCTGTGAGGCAGCTGGCTATCCACCGGGTGACATACGAGTTTGTTCCTAACCTCTTGAGTTTGTCAACAATGCCCAAGTGGGGTATTGTGTGAAAAGCCATGGCCAGGTCAAGGTAGGCAGTGTTAATGATTTTTCCCTCTTCCCTCTAGTTCTTTGATCTTTTACACAGTATTTACAAAGGTTAACAAATTAGGATGCCTCACATGCTGTGGCACAATGTCACTTTGCAGGATTTACGATGCAGAATAGTATCTAGTGTATAAGCCTAGTTGATTATAGCATTTACTTTTGGGTTATTTTGGTTGTGGGGGTTTTCAAGCTGTTGAAGTGTTGTAAGTTTTGTGGCATGGTATTCCATAAGGAAAATGTTTTACAGAAGGCTGTCTTGTCACAGAATATTGTGAAATGGGGTTTAACCGTTTATCATCATTGCTCTGTAGTTCATATATATTGTTTTTGATAAATAATGTATTTTTGAGAGGGGGACGATAATCTTGCCGATTACCCTATAAATCAAAATATTTTATGTAACTATACCTCTGGATTCTGCTCTAAGCCATTTAAATTGTGGAGTAATGTTTTTTTTTTTTTTGTAATACAAGACAAATAAATAAACTTTAGAATGTAATTCTCTGTTGTATGACATAAGTTAATGCTGGCAGAAGATTCTAGGGCAATAGGTGGTAAGTAAGGCACATCAAGCCTTGACAGCAGCATGTTCATGGCAATTTATTTTTTTGCTTCAGGGGGTTAAAAGGGGAGTAATCCCGTATGAGACTTTTAGATAAGTACGTTTTTTGCTTTCCTGAGCTTCAGTTGTTGTTGTTGTCTTTCGGCTTTTCCCAGTTAGGGGTCGCCACAGCGGAACTCCTGTCTGCTAATGATTGGCAGTAGATTTTTACGTGCCAAGTTGCCAGCCCTGACGCACAACCTTTAAGGAAGGTATGCCCATTCACGCATGTCTCCAGACAGAAGACGCTTTAGCTGAGAATTGAACGGGACAGCGTCTTACTGTGAGGCGACAGCGCTACCACAGCACCACCAAGTGTGCTTGTTAAATAACAGGATTTGGTCAATTAAGACCCCAGGTACTTCTCAAAAAAGGTGAAATTGCTGAGTTTATTTAACAGTAGTTCATAATGGGATTTATGCTTTATGGCCTACCTTCCTAGGATGTGTTGAGTTGTGTCTTAAGAAAGGCATTCAATGGTGCAGTGGGGGAACTGCACCCTGTATTTGCCTACCCACTTTAAAACAGCAACCTTCTGCCTTGGCTTCAGTTATCACATCTAGAGGATAGTTCCTGGGTAATGCAATCCAACATATCCCCTCATCTTCCCCCTGCAAAATGCAAGCAGACACTGCCTCATCACTCCTCTTACCATTACTGTTGTGCCCCTCCCACATCCAAGCTATTAATCAGCATGGTGTGGGTATCACACTTAGGGTTTTATCCCTCTATGGCACTGAATAATGCCCTGATAGAAACACTTAGTCTTCCACGGAGATGGTTAGTTCATAAATGAAACCAGACAGAAGGAAATTGGCAAAGAGATGAAACAATACTGCAAGCAGAGCAAGGCAACAGTTAGATTTAGTGTTTATGCAAAGGAAAGACAGAAAGAATAATTAAGATAGAGGTCATCCTAGCAACCTGCCAACCTAATGTTTAGGTGATGACATAGTGTTTTTCAGTAGCTCATTCTTCAGACTTTAAACCTTGAGAGTAAAAGTCAGTTTCCAGAGATCACACAATGCTTTCTAGAGAATGTCTATTCATGGGCTGTCAAAAGGACACAATATAGTTGCTTTTAACAGCGCTAAGACAAATCAACATACTGCATCTTCCAAGGGCTGTTGGTACAGCTTAACAAATGCCAAGTTGTGATTTAGTACACTAACAGGCTTTTATGGCATTTGACATCCCCACAGTCTTCATTACAAGACTGTACATTCTCTGGAACTTGCATATCAAATGACATCAAGTTCCATGACATGCTGGGGACTTCCAAGATGGATGCACACTGACCAACAGCTAAATTTCATGTCTACCAGTGTGAAAAAAGAAACTGAGAAACAGGCAGTGATACTGTCAGCTTAAGTAAAATTAATTTACTAGCTAATAAGTACAATGCTTGGATGTCAGCAAACAAAAAAAAAAATCGGAGAACGTGATCAAGAAAGAAAACCAGTTTGCAAAGGTGAAGAGAAAACGCGGTCTGGGACGAATCCTGTAGCTGTTCGGCAAAAAGTAGTTTAGGCTTCAGCTTTGGTACAAGAGATAGCTTCCAGTAATTTATATGGAAAAAAATCAAATGTAGGGATAGATGATTAAAATAAATGAAACTCTGAAGAATTATATCAACTCAAATAACGAAAGGCTAGAAAAAATAGAGGAAGCCATAGCTAACTATTCAAATGAACTGATAAAACTACAAAAATCACAGGGTGAAATGAAGAAAAGACCGAGTACTAAGCTTCTCAAGAAGAGCTGTGTCAAAAAGTGATAGACTTAGAAGGCAGCACAAGCAAGAAAAACCTGAGCTTTTCTGCTGTACCGCAGAAACTGTGAGGAATAGACTGCATTACTTTTATGAAAGCACAAATAAGTAACTGGAGTGGTGTTGCTCAGGAGGATTTATTAATTAAACCCAACAAACTTAAGGAAAATAAATTAAACAACCAACGATAAAGAAGGTAGAAAAACAGATATAAAAAGTGCTCCACATGATGAAGTTCCACTAAAATTTGGAAGGGACGAAAATGCTTAAGTGTACTTTGTATATGTTACAGGGCTTGGTTTATTAAGCATTTGGAGCACTTCTCCATCTGCTTTTTCTACCTTCTTTATCTTTGGTTTAGGATTTAAATGAAAGGGCACATTGAGTGTATACTCCAACTTTGGCCACAATAAAGCAGCCAAAACATATATTAATAAAGATGAAATCATATCAGAACAAATAGGTGACCCTGGCAAAACTGTGGCAGAAGGGAAAAGTATCAAGAACTAGAGACAGCAGAGTGTTTATGGAAAATTTTATTACATCAGGAAGACAGAAGCAAATTTATCCAGCAATCAGGGAATGTTGACAGGCAGGCTTGAGATTCAAGCTGCTGTATTCAGATGTCTTCAAAATATTTTTTCTTGGAGGATCAAAGACAGTTTTGGATGCAGAAAAGGCTATGGGGAAAATAAAGTTTATCCAACTGAAAGTGAGCCAGCAAACAAGGAAACATTGCTTCTCATCTTCCTACAATAAAGCTCATAGACAGACTTTGCCAGTGAAACCTTTTCTAATGTCCCAAAGGATAAATGCTTGAGAGAGAGAAGAAAGCACAGGGGTTGATTGGAAGAATCCAATATCTTGGACTTGAACCAGAGTCTAGTGTTGGGAGATGGAGGTGAACAACAACAGTATAATTAGTGAACAAATGGGAGAGTATAAATCATCAATCACATTTGTGAAATATGCCCTTGCAAGAAAAACTGGCTGAGAAAGATTGGACTTGTTTGACTTTGTTAAACTTGTGGGTGGACTGTACAGTGCACATCTCCACTTACTTTATATGTCACTAATGTTTAGAAGGACAATAAAAGGAGAAAAAGTAGCTATGTAAAACAATTTTTGTTCTTATTAGTATTTGTATAAAAATATTTCATGATATAAACTACATGTTGTGCACAGTAAAGCAGCTTTGAGTAATGCATAGTCAAGGGTATTTTAAATGTGGGGAAATTTTTCCAGTGACTGACATATGTGCTAAAGATATTAAAATAAACAAGTACATTTTAAATAGCAGCACTTTTTAATTGCAAGAAGTATAGACTTTACAGTATGACGATTAGAAAGGCTTGACAAAAGCAAGTGTTTAGATTCACGGGTTCACAGGTAAGTACTAGTAGGCTTGCTGCCCTTGGAGGCCATTTTAAGACTAGCCAGTTTTCCTTTTTGCGCTCAGTATAACCTATCCCATTTTGTTAAAGATTGGTCTTACCCATCTCAAGGTCTATAATTATGTATCACCCCCTAAAAAGAATAAATGGAATAATACTACAGATAATTTGAGAGAACCCATGCATGGGAAGGAGCATTTAGGAGCTGCCTCTGTCCATTAATAGCAGTAGTTCAGCTGGCAATACTAGGGTACATTTTCTGTTTCCCATCCACAGATCTAAGCTGCACTTGAAAATGGACAGGGATGAACTTTCTTTTATGTGGATGAGAAGTCTGTTCCACAGCAGCTGTACCCTCTGTGAGATATACTGTACCTATCCTTCCAAGCCATTCTGGTCATGTTGCAGAAGAGGTTTAAATACCTAGACAGAGTATTTCCAATGCCATTAGATTTGCTGATTAGTGTGAATATGCTGTGATCTTGGGCTGCTGGAATGGGATGGAGTGTAAAAGTGCACTTATTATCCTATATGTAGAATTAAGATATTTTATTTTACTTTTGCAAAGATGAATGCCTAGATTAAAGCTATAAATGAGTGTTTTTATAGGCAAGACAAAATTTAGTTACTTATTTATTTCACATTTGTTAACCGGGTTGGCCCAGCTGAGCCAAAAGCCCATTTTCAGTGGAGACCCGAGGAGAAAAGCTCCAGGGTTGAACAGACACAAAATATTTATGAATGCAGTACAAAAACATGAAATAAAAAAAACTTGTAGTAAAAATGTTTTAGCGATATGAGAGTAATGCTTTTTTTAAAAATTTTTTGTAAAAAAGGAATGGTGGTATTAAAGAGGAAAATCAGTGAGTGAAGGAAGGAAAGATAAAGTAGTATTAGTATACAGCGTATCTTAAGAGAAGATGTAAAAGTAGAACTTACTTATGTTAGTATACAACATATCTTAAGGGAAAATGTAAAAATAGGATTTAATTATGATATAGAAGAGATAATGTAGAGCCTAATTTATGCATATTTACATGTATTGTAGTCACCTAGCTTGTAGAGTTAATAAGAAATGAGCAGTGTACTTAGAGTAGAAAGAAATAGCGAAATCTAGTAATCATATACAGAAATCAAGGAGAAAAAGTTGCGTCAAGGATTAGGTAGGATCATGGCAGGGGCAGGACCTCCTGTTAAGTAGTAGTTGTTTTAGCTCCTTTTTGAAGTGCTTGGGGTGGGAGATGGTTCATATGACTGTGGGGAGTTTGCTCCAGGCTTTTTGTACAGTAGTTTACCAATGTTTGTGTTAGGTTTACAGATATCAAGGAGTTGCTGATTGGAGGTACAGGAAGGACGACTGGGGGTGTAGTAGGATACTAGGCAGGAGAGGGAGGGGCAGGATGAAGGTTTGCATAGAATGCAATGTGTTATTTGGAATTGTGACAGTTGAAGAAACTGGGGGAATTCCAGCCATTGAAGTGTGTTGCGAGCAAGGCAGTGGTGAGAGTTATGAGGTGAGTTTTTAGCAAATCTAGCTACTTCATGGTATGTTTGTTCTAGCTTAGAAAAGAGTGCGGATTAGATTTTAGTAAAGACTGGAGCTGCACAGAGTAGGGAGGGAAGGATGAGTGCCTGAGCCAGAGAAAGTTTATTGTCAGAAGTAAGGAATTTCTTATTTCTGTAAAGTAGACCAAGTTTTTGGTGTTTTTTTAATACTTGGCTGGATATGCAGGTCAACATTTAGGTCATCATCGATAATGGTACATAAAAGCTTAGTGGGGGTTCAGTTGTAATGGCAGTCTTGTCAAAGGATGTGATGACAAAGGTTGATTTATGGTTAGACAGTGGTCAGAGAAGAAATAGCAGAAGTTTAGTTTTTTTTTTGGATTTAGGATGAGTTGATTATCAGAGAGCCATTTTTCTATGGACAGGAAAGAGTCTTGAGTGTATTTGTGGAGATCAGAGATATTGTTGGAGATGGAGAGGAGCGTAGAATCATCGGCATATTGAATATGGGTGGACAGTTTGCAAGAGGTATGGAGGTCATTGGTGAAGATATTGAACAGAAGGGGCCCCAGGATGGAGCCCTGGGGAACTCCAGATTTGATTGGTAAGAAGGAGAAGCAGGAAATGAGCCATCTGACTGATTGTTGCCTACTGGAGAGGTAACTTGTGAATCAGTCATGTGTGGGGCCAGAGAGACTGGATCAGATAGTTTAGATAGAAGCTAACAGTGTATCAAAACCTTTAGATGGGTTGAGGAAAAGACAGGAAACAAGTTGGTTGTTGTCTCTGGCCTCAGCTACAGTATGGGTAAAAGATAACAGAGCAGTGGTAGTACTGTGTTTTAGTCTGAAGCCATGTTGAGTGGGAGTTAGAAGATTTTCTTGGAGAAGAAAATTCAGTAGCTGAGTATAGATGCATTTTCTAGTATTTTTGAGAGACGGGAAAGTATGGCTATGGGTGTATAATTAGATAGGTTAGTAGAATCCCCACCTTTATGCAGTGAGACAGTGTAGTAGGATTTCCAGACGTCTGGGGCAGTGGCTTTTTGAATGGATCTATTGATTAACAGACATATAGGGTAGGCTATGGATTCAGTGACTAGTTTGAGGAAGATGGGAGGTAAGTTGTCTGCAGAGGGAGAGCAGGGTTTTAGTTTGAGTAGAACTGATTTTATGTAAGCAGTGGAGACTGGTTTAAGGGAGATGGGGTTTCTGTTGTGTGGGTCAGAAGAGGTGGGGGGTAGAGAGTTATGGTTGTTATGAGTAAGTTTTTGGATATTATCTATGAAGTAAGTATTGAGAAGAGTGGCTGTCTTTAGTGGGGTATTATTTGGGAAAGGGGTGGGAGTAGAAGGGTTTACAGGGTGAAGAATTTTTTGTGGGTTAGATTTTCTTTCGAATTGGGGTGAGCTGAAAAAGTTTTTCTCATCTTTGTTAATCAGTTTTTTTGGAAAGATTCCCAAGTTCTCTGTAGTTTTGGAATAGAGATGGTGATTTGGTTTTAACCCAAGATTTCCAAACATTATCTCTTTTATGCATAAGGGCTCGAGTTCTTTAGAAAGCCAGGGAGCACAATTAGCTCTAATTCTAATTCTCCCAGTTGGGGCAAGGGAGTTAAGAGTATCAAGGAATATTTGATTATATTTTCCCACGGCTTCTTTGAGAGGGAGCTGCTGGAGGAAGGACCTGCTGATGTTTGATAATGTGGATTTAAATATGTTGACATTAAAGTTTGAAGGTTTATGGCAGTCTCTGAGTGTGTTTTGGGTGACTGGAGAGAGTATCTTGGTATGTGGGTAGGGAATTGGTCCCTCAAGGAGTCAGCCACCTTTTTTTGGGATTCTGTCACAGTGGTAGATATTATAACCAAGTGGTACTATTACATTATTAGTGGTATAAAGATTTAGCCACATTTCTGAAAGGGTTAGAATGTGTGGGGAGGTACGGGCTATCCAAGTGTGGAGTTCAGTGGTTTTGTTGATGATGCTTTGGATGTTTACAGAGTAGATATAAAGGCTTTTGGGGTAAGAATTAGAAGGGCGAGGAGGGTGGGGGAAAGGAGGGGGAAATGGAGGATGACATACTGAGTTTGTTTTGGAAGATGAGGTAAGTGGGCCAGCGTTGGGGTGAATGTCTCCAGAAATAAGTAAAGTAGTTGTAAGTGTACTAAGTAATGAATAGAAAGGGTAAAATGTGTAACGCTTCATTTCTGGTTTACAGGAGAGAAAGTGGCGTAATGAAGTAATTTTTATCTATGAAGTCAAATGTTGCAAGAGTTAAAGAGGGATGTGGAGATTTTAAACAAGTGAAAGGTGTCATTATTAGTAAGGGCAGTTGTGGCAGCAGGAGATACATTTGGGTGAGGGAGTAGTTTAGTGTGATATGAGGTTGAGACGGTTAGGAGGATAAGAAGTTGGATAGTTATGTGGAAGTGATGCACTGTGAGATGTGAAGAGCTGTATAAAGAAAAGAGAACAGAGGGAAATAGAGGGATGAGGAAGTAGTTTGAGTTGAGAGTGTGTGTTCTTAATGGAGGAGTGGTTATTGGGGAGAAGGGAATGCTGACTGGTTGTGCAATTGAAAGAGGGGTGTGGTGGCTAGAGTATAAACATAAGGAAAGTGTGGGTGGGTGGGAATGGGGGTAGGGTAAGGGAGAGGACTGAGCCCAAGCATAGTGAGGGTGAATGGCGCGGGCTGAGCCATGGGATGTGGCTGACCTCGAAAAGAAAACCTGTCAGCAAGTCGAAGAGCTTGGGTAAGCAGAGTGAGTACAGGTGAAGTTAAAAAAAATAATTTGGGAAGTGACAATTTCAAATACAATCTATAATGAGGAAATTTAAGGCTAGCTCAGAGGATAGAGAAGTAGTATTTTGGGGGTTATTACCCTAGAAGGGAGGCTAACAGGAGTAGTTAAAATAGAACTGGAAAAGAAAAAAAAACAGGAAGGAGAACAAAAGTAGTGATATACAGTGGAAAAAAAGGTAGTGATAAGGTTGAATATAGAAAGAGAGAAAGAGTGGTATGCAAGAGGATTCCTTCTTCTGGGAGGTTAAGGAGTGTGCCATACAGAAATAGTGTGCTTGCATGAACCTCTAATTCTAGGAATTTAGTCAAAAACACAATAATTGCTGTAAATAATGTCATTTTGGCAGAAGACCTACAATGTAGTTTCAAAAGATAATGGCACACTTCAAGAGTTACTTTCTTTCTTGGATATTAATATTCAGGCAGGTCCTATCAGATATGGTGGTGAGAGTGCACTATCTACATGTCGGGTTATTGTAAAAAAAAAAAAAGAGAGAGAGAGTAAAAAACAGATTTATATATAAAGCTAGGTGAGGTATTTAATGTATTTGAAAACGAGTACACCGCAAAATCTTTTTAATGTGCAAATATGAAATAAATGCAGCAGACCAACACTAAAATGAACTGTTTAATTACTCAATATAAAACAATAAAAGTACAGATGAAAAATCCACACAGAGATGAGCATTTTTGGGCTCCAGCCCTTCATCAGATAATTTGTGTATTTGGTGTTTTTAAATTTAAACCTAATGTAAGCCAATCACAATTCAGTATTGCTGATTCTTAAGGGCGGGTTTCATTGGTATGACCTCATTTAGCCCCAGATATCTATGGGCTGAAAGCTCTATTATGCATTTAGTTTCTTCATCCTCAGTGATGTTCTTTATATCATCCCCCAGTGTTCAATTTAATATTCCATATTGCCCTAAAAATAAAGTTATGCCCTTCATTACTGGAAATATGTCCATATAAGGCATTATGCTCATTCTTCGTTCTTATAGCCGATAAGTGTTGTAAGATTCTAACCTTGAACATACAATTTGTTTTACCTACATAATAGTATGAACAACCTTGACAGTTAGTTAAATAAACTATGTTTTTAGTCCTACAATTGGCTTTAGCACCAAAATGATAAATCTTACCTGTAATCGGATGTGTAAACTCTGCTCCCTTACTAATATAACTACAAGCTTCACATGAGCCACAAGATGTTGTCCCTTCTCTGTATATTAACTGCCGTTGATGGTCACTCCCTTCATGACTTAAAATATCCTTTAAATTCCTATTTCTTCTGAACCCAAAATTTGGTCATTCACCCACTACTCCTCTCCTCTTGTCATCTGTCAAGAAAATCCCCCAATTGTGCCTTATAGTGTCACATATTCCATGTATATTGTTACTATATGTGAACATTAATCTAACCTTGTTCTCTCTAGCCATAGTTCATTTAAGCAGATTATTGTTACTGCTTCTTTTCATCAACGGAGACATTGTATCTTTTCTATAATCAAACTTAGATTTTGTTACATTCTCTATCTCATCTCTACTATACCCCCTGTTCAGAAATTTTTTTTTAGGTTACGTACCTCAATCTCAAAGTCAGCATCTTCTGTACAAATTCTAGATACCCTCCCCATCTGACCCATGATAATATTTCTAAATGTAAACCTCGGGAGCATGTTGTCATATGTCAGTATGCTGTTCTTTCAGCAATCCTTCCTATACAAATAGTTTTTTAAACCTTCTATATCCTGCATTATCCTAACATCTAGGAAGTATATCACAGTTCTAGAATAATTTACTGAAAACTTAAGAAATGTAGTGGTCGATTCCAAACAGAGTACAAACTCTTCCAACTCTCTCAAATCCCCCTTCCACAGCATAAAAATATTGTCCACAAAGTGCCTGTATAAACCTACTCTACTTCTCCATACATTCTGCGACCCCAACACAAAACATCATTCCCAAAAGGATAGGATAGAGTTGAAGGGAGTTGTGCATTCTATTCTGACTGAAATTAACAAAAATTCATTGCTGACAACTTTTACAAGGAGACAAGCTATCTGCCTGTGCAAGTGATTCATTTTAAGAGTTCTTATCATTCTTTGCTGATGGAAATGCAATATTTAAAAGTACAAAGGCAAGTAGTTCAGTGAAAAATAAAGTGTGAACTTATGGGAAGTGAATAAAAGATAGCAGCCTCCCTAGCCTTAATATTTTAATGCATTTAACAGAATAGTGTACAATTTAATTTTACTTAAAGATAGCATGTGCACTTTTTCTTAGGGCTAAAAGTTAATGTTATCTGAAAGTATGCCAGCTGTTTTTCATATTGATAATAAAAGAACAGACAGCTATCTGCATCAGTGGGAACACAGGTTGTAGTAAGCATTTTAGCATGGGTAACCTTAATTTTAGGTTAGATAATGTCTGTTGGTACAGCTGTCGATTTCGGGCAACTGTTCCTATCTGGAGGGTTAAACATTTTTGAAGATGTACATGGTTATGTGTGTTTGTTCTACGTTAAGTGGGGATGGAGTGTTATGAAAATGCACTTAGTTTTTTATTTGAGGGTTGTCATTAAAACAAAAAGTATTGAAAAATATGACATAGGTTTAACTGGAGATGAGAAGAAACAACTGTACAAAAGATCAGCCTGATAAAATGTGTGTGTGTATATAAAACAAAATTTGGAAATATGCATTTAAAAAAACTTGTCATGTATAACAGGTGGGAACAATAACTTTTATTATAATGGCTACTCAATCCATATTATCCTGGAAAGGAAATGGCCATACAGGCACAGACAAAAAGGAGAGAGTATTGAATTATATTAAGAAATGCAGGGTACAAATAGCAATGTTGCAAAAGACACATTTGAAAGAAATGAGCATGCAAACTTCACAAAGAAAGGATTTCAAAACTGATATTCAGTAGAATATCAGGAACAAAGGAAAAGGGGAATGATTATACTACTTGTCAGGGGGCTCCAATTGTGATAGAAGAGGGGAAAATACAATAATGGTAGATTTGTGGTACTAAGGGGCTATTGCCAAGGGAGGAAGATTATGCTGGCATGAATTTATATTCCACCAAAAAACGCTATTAGAAAGCTTAAAATTTTTGGGAGAAATAATCAGCTTTCATCACAAAATATTACTTATAAGTGCAGACTGAAAGTTGATTTATCACAGGGGACCTAGGACAGAAAATATAACAAAAGAGGGTACATTTCTGAAGAAATCTATGAAAATGGTTGGTATGGAAGACGTGAATTCAGTAAAAGGAACTCAAATAGAATTTACATATTATTCCTCAAGGTGTGATAACTAAGCTAGACTACATAGAAATTATATTTCAAAGGAATATGTGCATTTAATTGAAAGTTTCCACTCGCATCCAAGAACTACTGCAATCATGCACTGATGAAAACTAAGATAAAACTGTAGCGTAATGAAGGAAAACTGAGACACTGCTGCTTTCCCACCTACATGTTAAAAAGGGAGGCATTTAAGGAATGGGTAGTGGAAACTATTCAATTGTTATTGGAAAAGACAGTAATATCTTCAGAAATCACTACATTTTAACCACTAACAGTGATTGTTTTTTAATGACAAAAAATGTTAACTTTTTTTTATTGTGAAGGTCTAGTAATCAATTGTTTTAAAATGGGCATTATAACATTATTGTATTTTTTGAGCTTTGGCTCTTTAAAATGGCTGATAGTTAACTGTTATATAATGATATGATGTTTTTAGAAATGTTATTCCAATGAAGTTCCCAGTGTGAGATGAAAGTGTTATATCTGTGTGTTTGTATTTTAATAAACATTTGTTGTGCATTATAATCCATTTGCAGCCCTTTGCTTTGCACTTCGTTTTGGGTTATTAGTTTTGGTTTGAGTGTTACGCCTGTGTTTTCTGAATTTAAGAGGGAAGAAAGTGATAAAGATCTGAAAGTTATTTTAATAGCATTTTAAAAGGAGGGCACGCACCAACATCTTGGAAGAAAGCCGTGGTGGCTGTATTGCCTAAAGATGGTGAAGATTCATCTGATGCAACTTCATATAAACCCATTTCATTTTTAAACTACAATTATAAAGTGTTTATGTCTATACTAGCTAAAAGAATGACAAAGGTGTTGCCAAAATTGATAAATAGGGATCAATGCGGTTTTCGAGGAGGGGAAGCAACATTAATAGAACAATAATGATTTAGAGGGAAGCAGAATGTAAGAAAATCTGACTGTGTTAGTTGGTCTTAATGCAGAGAAAGCATTTGACAGAGTAAGTTGGGATTATATGAGTAGGGCATTGGAAGCATTTGCATTTCCTGATATAATATAAGGTTAATTAGAAGGATATATGAAGGAGCCAAGCAAAGATTAAAGTGGGAGGGTTCCTCTCTGATAAGTTATGTTTGAAAAGAGAAATCAGGCAGGGGTATCCTCTTTGCCCTTTGTTAATTGCTTTATATTTAGAGCCACTGTCAAAGAAAATGAGACTCAGAAATTCAAGGATATTATCTGTATGATAATCTAGAAGAGTTGCCTTTATTTGCAAATGATATTATTTTGTACCTGATAAATCCAGAAAAGGACATATCAATGGTATGAAACATTTTGACACAGATTCAAGTCTTTTAGGGATATAAAACTGATGGATATAATTTATAGCCATAGCCTTTGTTTTATGTACCCACTCAAGAACTGGTTCAGCAAGACGCATAATTATGGGGACACAATAAGATTAAATATTTAGTAGTATAGATTAAAGAGAGTTCTGTTATGGCAGGTAAGGATATGTGGGGAAACACTAAACAAAATATAATTAAAAAATGAAACAGGAAGCTCTTGTTTATGGATGGATAGTAAGATTCAAGCAATGAAAATGTTTTAGTCCCTTCAGTTTTATATATGGGTCAGACATATATTTATCAACTAGAGAAGTTATGGACATTAATCAAAAGAGATGAAGGAATTTATCTAGGAGGGGAAGAGGGCAAGTGGATAAGTTGATCATTCCAAAAGAGCAAGGTGGTTTAGGATTACCTGATTTAAAGGGATATTTTAGAGCTACACAGATAAGGCTTGCATACATAACACAAGCAGAAGGTTATAATTGAAAATGGAAAGGGATGATGATGGAAAGGGAGGTGTCAAGGAATAAAAAGACAGTTGGATTTTGGATGCAGATCCTTAAGGGGAATAATAACCATACATAGTATTATATTTATAAAGTTACAGAAAGAATTCTAAGAACTAATCCACAAGAGAATAGAGAAGAGACGGTTTGACAATTAGGATGGCAGCAATTACGGATATAGAAAATAGGCAAGAGGGGGCTGGAATTTACTGGAGAAAACCTGCAAAGGAACCAAGATATTGGGATCACATAACTAGAATGAGAAAGATAATAGAGTGAGATGAGGCTAAGAAGACATTTAGATTGCAGGGTAGAGACTGCCTTCACTATTAGTAATTGACAGAGTATAATCACAGAGAAAGGGAGAGGGGAATTTTAAGTGAAAGAGCTGCTCTGGTAAAGTTTTTAGTTGAATTTAGAAGCTATTAAAAAGGAATAAGTAACAGGTCATATAAAATATTACAAGCTAACCATGAGAATCAAAGGAGGTCAAAAAACTAGGAAGAGAGACTGGAAAACAATTTACAAAAGAACATGTGTGTGCCTCCTAAATATGCATCAAAGTCCATAAGGTTTAGGATCTTTGTTTGGAAGTGTTTGCATAGGCATTTTTATATCCCAAGCGCCCAAGCAGACTTCAAATAATTTTTCTCAGGCAGATAGCAAATGTCCCCTTCAGAGTACTCTGTCAGAATTATTGAGTGAGGAAATAGCTGCAAGTAAGGAAATTATTCTTTTGAGCTGGGACACAGGAATGGAATTGCCTAGATATAGTAAAGCCTTATTAAGTTTAATTATAGTAAATCCTTATTAAGTTTAATTCTGTTGGCTGCCAAAAAATATATATTAATAGAAAATGGAACTCAAAATCTAAGCCAGCTGTATCTGAAGTACTGAATGATATAAAGCAGAAACCAGAAGATGAAGAGGGGCATGCCTCTCAACTGCTTACAGTAAGAAATCTGGGCAAAGTCACAAATAATGGGGGGGGGGGGGGGGTAAAGGCCCAAAATAGGTACATTTTTAAATACTGCTCTTACAAACTTAAAAAGTTGATAGATTTTGCATTAGCATGAATTTTCTGAAGGATATGAAGTCTGAAACTCATTTGTCTGCCATTATTTTCTGACTTCAGTCCTCAATGACATGCCAGTGATTTGCCAGAAATTTTAAATTACTTGCCTTAAATTAAGTCATATGAAAATAACAAAAAGGTACAGTCAGCATGCTGTCTGCCCTGACCAAGAAACCAGCACAGAGAAATATAAAGATAATTGAGTTTGAATAATGAGTGAAATAAGGTACTTGTTTGAAGGAATAAAAAAAAATCTGTTTCTCTTGGCATGGAATTCCACAATCTGAATCTACACAACACAAAAAAATAAATAAAAATAATGTGCTATAATTTATAATATATTATATACATATATGGGTCTACTTTGATTCACTGAAAACCCATTTGACTGAATTTCAATTCACCCTGAAAAAATCGCTGAAAGCTCAAATCACTGAAAACTCATTTCACTGAATTTAAGTACTGTTGGGCAAATAAAACATATATGCCCTTTTCCCCACTGTAGTGCGATCCTGAAGTTAGTATATATAGTTAGGGGGTATGGGGGGCACCAGGAAATGCTGAGGCCTACAAAACAGATGACCACAAGATAATTTTTTTTGTAAGATAGTTCTTATGACAAAAGCATTACAAACACACCCTTGATGTGGTATTTATTCTTAACAGTAAAGCACACTATCATTTTCCTTTGTGGTTACATTTCTTACAGGTAAATACCACAAAATTTGCTGAGGCAGTAGCAATAGTAGTTGTTGGGAGTAGTACTTTATTAACAGTATGTCAAGCTTTTTGTTGTCCATTTTCCTGGAATTATGGCTGAATTTCTGTAATACCCCAAAATACCATCAGGGTTCCCTAAATGAAAGTTACAATAATTCTGTTTAATAGTTAAATGCATTGTCTAAGACGGTAAGCCAAATGGGGTCACCAAGTTTAATGTAATGTATTTTATTTATTATTTATTTTATTTTACATTTTTTAATGGGATGGTTTGACTGGGACAGTGCCCATTTTCAATGCAGGCCCAGAGAGAAAAGCTCCAGTCTAAGCTTACATACAAAATCATCACATCAAGTAATATAAATTATAGACACAAAAATGAGCGTTAACACATTTACAGGATAAAAATGTAAAAACAAAAATATATACATAGTACCAAATAGAACAAGACTTTAAACACTTGAATATAAACAAGTATTTATTTGTTAACTGAGTAAGTGAACTGGCCCTTCATGGATAAATGGAAAACATCTGAGTAGTTTAAAGCAGATAATCAACCAGCATGTTTTAAGGAGGCTGGAAGAAATGGTGTATCTGAAATAAAATAAAATAAAATAAAACATACAAACAAAGGGCAAAACTTTACATGGGCAGTGACCACAGAGGACAGGACTAAACTCTGGGCTGGTGAGGCAGAATCCCTAAGCTCTGAAACCCAGATATTCATCCCTAAACAGAGAGAGAGAGAGAGAGAAAAGAAATTCCATTTTTTCTGAAATTAAATTCAAGAATAATAACTAAGATTTGTAAGTCTAATTCCCTGTTGTTATTATGATTCCATTACAATTTTCAGTGCAACATTTGTGTAAACTTAAAATGGATTCTAGGTATAAAACACTCAAATAAAGCAGTCTGACAGTATTATAAGTAAATAAGAGAAGAAATACCAATACTGTGGTAAATGAGTGGCCTAGCAGAAAATGCTAAATCCGTGAAAATCTCATGTTTTTTCCAAGACTCATATAGCCCAAATATCTGATTAACTAGTATTTTCCCAGAAAAAAATAAAAAATCATTGTCCGTGACTTAAAACTTTAAGGCAGCATGCTACCCAAGTTCTGTCCATTTGGGTACTTGTGCACTGTCAAGCAATACAGAATTGCTTCCAGGTGCAACTGTATGCAATGTAAAATACATGTTTTGCAAGAAAATTGTGAAAATGACAAACTCTATGTGCAAAAAGTATGCACTAATATTTAGTCCTATATAGTATAATCAAAATTAAAAAAAGTCAGTGTCAGATGTATAAATTAAAAAAAAAAAAAAAAAAAAAAAAAAAAAAGGGGATGCAGTCTGTCCTAATAAATAACTTATGTGTGTCAGGGAAAACATCAACAGTCAAAGCATACCCTGACTCTTATGTGAAGATTGGGTGAAGATAGGTGAAGGCTGTCAGCCTAGCCAGATAGAATTTTGGAGATAATTGTGTCATCTGTAAATATTAATGTAAACCACAGGCTTGTTGTCTTAAATGGTAAAAATAGTGTTACATGCGGAAATGTAAAAAAATGTAACAGTGCACTCTACTGACCAAGTAAAGCATGTTGTGACCCTCTGATGTTAGTACTCGGAGCCAGTGAGTCTAGAGTACGGCATCCTGCCTATTGTTTTAAGGCCAGAGTTAATGGCCAGAATTTGCATATATGAATGTCATTTATTGCTCTGGTTTCTGCCCAGACGTGAAGAATGTAAATGTAGTTTCTGTTAGCCTGGAAACCCATTGAAGTGTGAAGAATGATATAATGTGAACCAGGAATGTGATTTTAAAAACAGAGAGAATCAGAGTGCATTGAGCATTTTTGTCTTGACCATCCAACTCACCAGCACTGTCTTGCTCTATATGTAATTTTATCTTAGACTTGTGTTTTCTCTTAGAAATAGCTAGAAACTAGAAATATTAGACCAAGTGTTTTTTTCCTGTGATGTCAGAACTGCACTAATGAATTCTTTTAAGTATTTCTCTGTGATCTCTGAAGTCTTGACTAGCACTGTGTAGTAAAAAGTACTGTCTTGTGTTTTGACTATTTGTTATTAAATACTTTAAATCCTTTCAACTATGGCTGTTTTTGTAGAGATAATGTAAGCTCTTTAGAGTACTTCCATGCCTTTGGTAAACTGTACAAAGCCACTTCAATAGCTTTAGCCCTGGGCTATACTACCAACTGGATAATAATATTGCGCAGTAATAATTGGACACCCTTTTAAGGGCCTTTGAGTACCTGATAAATATTAGTGTGTGTTGGCAGCTGGTACTACCGTATAGTCTGGGGGAAAAGGGGCACAGCTGGAGAACACACACACACACACACACACACACACACACACACACACACACACACTTTGAGAAGAGTTTATACAACCACACACATAATATATGCCTGGGGAATGCTGGCATATATTATGCCCCAGGCATATATTATGTGTGTGGTTGTATAAACTCTTCTCAAAGTGTGTGTGTGTGTGTGTGTGTGTGTGTGTGTGTGTGTGTGTGTGTGTGTGTGTGTGTGTGTCAGCTACTTGGGCAGGGGCATGAAGCACTGGCTGGACAGAGAGGGTGCTGGAGGTTTTAGCTTGCCCACTAGGCTGAGAGCTGGACCCTATAGCTGTGCCATTGGGGAGTCTTACCAGTACCAAATTCAAGGAACTATCCATTACTGATAAGCATATTATTATATGTTTTGTATCACACCTGGGTTAACGGCTGATGAGTAATGCAGTGACCTATCAGTGAACATACGTCAACTTACAGTAACTTGCTAGTAGCAAGGTACTGCCATTCATGGGTCAAAATACGGAACTTCTTTGGCAGGCATCAGAACAAATTGCTAAGTTTGTTGACAGAAAAAAATGAGTACCTGTACTAAGCCATTACTTAGACAAAATAGACTAGACATACCTTCTGCATCTAAACCCTTTTTTATCACACTTCACTCATGGCATCTTAAATATTTAGTGTACTTACAGATTTTCTTGCTTTTGACTGGCTACTCACAATTTGATACTGGGTATTTTACTGCTTGAATTTCTGAAATAGCTCTGTGCTGTATTCATTTATTTATTCTTCGATAGTCAATGCACTTAATGGTCATTTTCACTACCATATCAGGACAGTGTTTAGATTTAGACTTTTTTTTTGGAAATAAACAATTTTACTATTTATTGTGTAGGAAACTGAAACTGGGTGCTTTACTTGCAAGTATTGTTATAACTAACATAAAACAGTACTCCTTACCCATTTCCTGTGCTCTTATTTCATCTCTTAAGTGTGTTTGCATTATGTCTAGTAACTGTACCCATTTACTGTGACTAAATCTTGATGACAAATCCTTCCTTGTGTGCAGCGTACATTAACATGCGTGTGGTTTTCTTCAGCTGGCAACATAGAGTATACAATGACACAAAACAGACTTGTGGATGAACATACAGGACCTTTCACAAGCATCCAACTGTCACAGCAAACTAAACGGAGCAAGAAAGTACCGGATATTGCAAATAAATAAATGAATGAATGAAAGAGCATAAACAAAGGCAAGGTTGGACAAAGCTATACACTACCAAGCATTTTGTTTCCAATAAAACAGAAAGAACAACCAGCAAAAGGAATCAATTATCGAGGCAATAATAAATCATAAAATGTTTATTCAATAGCAAAGAGAAAGTGAATGAAAAGAAGAAACTAAACTAACTTAGGAGTGGCAGACTAATTGACACCAACTTAGTTTCTTTTTCTGCAGATAGAGCCCTGCTTCTGCACACTGAATTAATTCATTCCAGACTAACACCATACCTCTAAAAATCTTAGAGCAAGAATTTTGTACAGAGCCAAAAATAATGGAGGGGGAGGGGGCAATGGTCAAAAGTCAGAAACAGATTTTAAATACTGCTCTTAACTTAGAAAGTTGCTAGAATAACAAAATTAGCATTAGTATGGATTTTCTGAAGGATACAAAGTCTGAAATTCAAATGCCTGTGACTATAAATGACTGCAATCCTCAATGCTTGGCAAGAAAACCACATTTGTTCATAGGTTCCATAGGTATGTACGACTCTATCGGCCCAAGGGCCTATGTAAGCCTAGCCAGCAAGGTACCATAGCTTATGCCACCCAAGAAAGTTATTTTCCTGTGCCACTGTCCAGCAGAGATACAGAAGTGATCCCCAGGGTGTATTTCCTATTTCCCATTCACTCATCAAGATTTTTCTTGAAGAGTGCTAATGAAGAACTTTGCTTGACATAGATGGGTAGCTTTTTCCAGAGTACAGGAAGTCTCTGGGACAGGAATCTATCCCTCCAGTGTGTCCTGTTTATTGTGGTGACAAGGTTTAGGTCCCTAGAGCATGTAGCTTGGAGGGATTGGGATTTCTTTAGATGTAGCATGTCCAACAGCTCTGGGTTTGACATAACTTTATATGTTAGGCAGAGATCACCTCTGAGTAGACAATATGCTATGGAGTAAGGCTGGAGGTTTGAGGCGGTCAGTGTAAGGCATTTGTTTGAGGCCAGTAATCCTCTCTGTGAGGTACTTCTGTGGCCTTTCCAGCTGCTGCAGATGTCTTGTGAGGTACATTCCAAAAGAGGCGTTGTACTCTACAATGGGTCTAATGAGTGACGAGTAGAGGGGAACAATGACCTCTTTTTTCCTGGATGAGAACCCTTTTATGATGGGGTGTGCCACGTAGAAGGACTTCCTGACTACTGTGGCGATGTGACTATCAAAGGAGAGACTACTGTCCACCTGGGTCCTAAGGTCTCATCACGCATTCGGTGTTAAGTAGATTGCTACCTATGTGGTAGTTCATGGGTACAGAGTTTTTACCAAATGGGATGACACTGCACTTTTTGGCACTGAGCTTGAGGCCATAGCTCTAACACCAGGCATCTGTTTCAGTGAGGCCCTTCTGTAGGATGTCCACATCATTTTGGATTTGACTATGGCTCCTAGTTTGCAGTCATCTGCGAACTTCATCAGCCAGAGGCCTTTTGTGTTAGCTTGTACTTCAGAGAAGTAGATACCAAACAGGAGAGGTCCCAGGAGGGAACCCTGTGGCACTCCACTAGTACCTAAAGGTCTTAGACTATTCTCATACCCAAATGGTTTGGAATTTGGGTCAGACTTCTTTAATGAATTGACTGGGTTGTACAATAAACATGGACTTGAAATTTTACAATGCATGATTAAACATTACCAAATTCCCTTAGTGACTTTAACTGCCGAAACAAAAGTTTTGGAAAAGGAAATTAAAGATGACCTAGATTTCTTCCGGTATGAATATGAATTCAATAGATCTCTGTCCAGTATTGCACAACAAATGGTAAAATTGAAAGCCATAAAGATTAAAAAACTGGACAGAGATTTAAAGGCATATAGGGAAGATTTAGCTTTCCCCAAACCCCATGGTCTATCCAATGGTACCGGGAAACCTAAAATTGCTCCCAATCAAAGTAAAACCCGAGACAACCTACGGGGTCAGTTCACAGGTAACATCACTAACGGACATACTGGAAATGTGCAAAATCCAGATTTGGATTTTGAAACTATTGAAAATGACTATGTATTAGAGGAGATGGGTGATTCAAACCCAAACCATGATCCAATAGACAACACTGAATGGCAACTGGATGACCAACAACAATAAATACAAAAAAACTACAGAGGGGGGAGGGGGGGCAATTGGAAACCGAATGTATCACCCAGACAGAAGAGACAATACAACACCCGCAGTACCAACAAACAGTGGGATTGACACTTTTTGAGATAGTAACCAATGAAGATGGGGATTTTAAGATATATAACTACACTGAATGTTGTATTGATAAGGTGTTGGTTGAACTTTTTGCCAAAGGGCTTACATTTGTGCCCACTAACAACTGTAACATAGTTGAACTGTTAATTGATTTTAAACTGTTTATCCGTAAGCTTAATTTAAACATCATGTTTGGGAACTCGAATGCTCCAACTAATGATTTACGTGTAGCTAGTAGTTTTAACCCACCACAGAATGTTTTGTTATGCTTGTATGAAAAGTTGTGTGAAAATGAGTTTAGAGAAATAATTAGGAAACATCCAAGCAGATGTAACTCTGACAATATTACAAAAGAAGAGAGCAACCTTTTGTCCTCACTCAGACAACTCCCTATAAGGCTCATTAAGCCCGATAAAGGAGGGGGACTTGCTGTTGTACACAATGTGGATTATTCTAGAATAATGCTGACACTACTAGGTAAGGACACTTACGAGGCTGTTAGTAGGAACGAATTAAACCAAGCACATTATAACATCAAATTGTTCATCAATGACTTGTTCATTGATGGACTAATTAGTACTGAACAAAAAGATTATTTAACTATGTTGGCCCCCAGGACCCCAAAAATATTTGGTATCCCCAAGCTCCACAAAAACTTGGAAAATCCACCTTTTCAGATGTTAGTAGATGCAAGGCAGTCAATTACCTATCCTTGTGCAAAACTTGTGGACTCGATCCTTAAAAAATATGTAGACAATCTGGACCATATTTTGAGAGATTCATGGTCCTTTTTGGAAGATATACAAAATTCAGTATTTGACACCTCCCATAACTTTCTGACTATAGACGTGTGTGAATTGTACTCAAGTATTCCACAAGATCTAGGTATCCAATGGGTAGCTGAATTTATTGGGTCAAAAGGAGCTACAAGTGATGAATGTAACCTTGTAGAACAACTACTAGACATTATTTTAAAGAATAATTTTGTCACCTTTGAAGACAATTTCTTTCGACAAAAAATCGGTGTAGCAATGGGGTCACCGGTGGGCACAAGTTTTGCGAACTTAGTCTTGGCCCACTGGGAGACTACTTATGTCTTGAATGGGACCCGTAACACCAATATTTGTATGTATAGAAGATATTTGGATGATATCTGTATTTTATTTAAGGGACAAGAAAAAGAAGCAGAAGAATTAGTCGAGTACTTCAACACCACCACAAGGTTTTTAAAGTTCACTATGAACTTTCAAAAAACCACCATATGCTTTCTTGACGTTGAACTTACCAAGACCCAAGGAGGATATATTTCAAGAATCCATAGAAAAAGTACCTTTTCTAATACTTACCTCCATTTTTCTAGCTTACACCCCCTTCACCAAAAGAAATCTGTGGTGAAGGGGCAACTTGTGAGGGCAGCTAAAATGACCACCTTAGACGAGGACTTTGATAGTGAATGTGATAACTTATATTTGATGTTTTCACACAGAGGCTACCCCAACACATTTTTGGAAGGAATTTTCAAAGAAGTCACTTTGAAAAGGAGAGAAGGAATTTATAAGGCCATTTTGAAAACACGATCTGTAACTGATTTTACAGACCAAGGTGACATTCAAGCACATGATATGAGGGCGAACAATACTAATGACTCAGATACGTACTCTATTGTCACTACAGAAAACAATAGAAATTTTACTACAGCATTTGTATTTACTTTTTGCCCTGAAGCACCTGAAATTATTAAAACAGTGAGAAAATATTGGTCTTCTTTATCATTAGACAAAGAGGTGACACAAATCCTTAATTTAGTCCTATTATCACATATAGAAGAGGTACGAATATGAAAGAACTATTAGAAAGGAAATTAAAAGTAAATAAAAGGAAGGGGGGTACCAACAAATGTGGATCATGTAAATACTGTGTCCACACAGTGACTGGGGACAACTTTACTATCAGGAAAGAAACCTACAACATTAAAAACATTTTTAACTGCAACAGTAAGAGGGTGGTGTATTTAGCCGAGTGTGAAGAGTGTCCGTCATTCTATATAGGAAAAACGGACCGACGCCTTAGAGATAGAGTGTACGAACATCTTTATGCCATTAAGAAAAGTAAAGAGGAGAATGCCCTTGCGAGACATTGTATATCAAATACAAGTCATACATTTAAATTTATGGTTATTGACCAAGTCCAGATGGATGGTCTGAATATGGTGAATGAAAACTTGCTAAGTTTACAACTTGAAAAAAGGAGTTAAGTTGGCAACTCCGCTTAATGGCTTGTAGGGACTCAGGGCTAAATGAAGTATGCTCTATCACTTGCATACTGAAACTTAGAAGTTTACTTAGGTAAACAGACTAAGTGTTCAAACAATTAAAACTTACACTACCCTTTAATACTTATTTTTGCATTTATTGTTATTTCTATTTTATTACTTTATTATTTTTTTATTATTTTGATCATCTATTCCTTTTTTAAGTAAAACCGTATAATTATCAGTTTAAAATGCTAACATTATAGTGTGGGGCTATTATCTAATGGGAATTCAGACAAGTAGGGTAGTATTAATAGAATTTACCATTTGTAATATAATACATATGTTTTTAGGTATTTATTTGTATATATTTACTTATATATACTTTTAACGGTTTTAATTTAATATTTTTATCAGAAAAACCATGAGTTTGATAATAATTCCTTGTCAGTGAGACAGAACACCACATGAAAATGAAACAGCTGTTTGTGTTGTTGTACAAACTCCTGAAGCTTAATGCAGGACAGATTTGTTTTCTGGATTTCATATGATTTAGGAATCTGTTATTACTATTGTCTTTACTGTTGGTTCGTATCTGAAATGCGAAATGTGTTAGAGAACAGTCAAACATTTTTAATGTTCTTGTGCCTTTTAAGGGTTGTATATACAAGAAATAGAAATTGGGTCTTTAATCAAGTTAAATTAATTTATTCAATTAAATCAGAAGTTAATGACATCATAATTAATGTACTTTTTAAACACAAGCTGCTGGAAGCGCTAGTGTTTTGTCTGAAGAAGTTCAGTCAATGTGCTGAACGAAAAACGCTTTGAAGTGTTTCACGTTACTTGTTTCTAAATAAAGGTTCATTCACCCTCCTCAGTCTGGTTTGTGGATCACACTTGAAGAAGCATTATCTGCCTGTTTTTTAACAAAGGACTGCTTGCCTTGCTCAACCTGGTTCAACGTTTACATTCGAAGGAGGACCGCCTTTTTCTGCGCCTTTGGTAACACGCTTCCCTTCCTGGTTCTTTTTGTAGTGTGCTGCAGCGTGTTTCGGCACTCCACTTGTCACTGCCTTGAGGTCAGATTTGGAGTCTGCAACTTTTACAGTGTGGGTTCTGTCAGTGAGCCAGTTGGCAACCCATCTTGTGACGTAAGGATTTATACCTAGTTTCGTGAGTTTAGCTATAATTCCAGAATGGGGGATGGTGTCGAAAGCCTTGGCGAGGTCAAGATAGGCTGTGTGAACCACCTTACCCTCATTCACGGCTTTGGTGACTGCCTCAAAGAAGTCGATCAGGTTCAGGAGGCACGATCTGCTTTTCACAAACCCGAACTGGGTGGGATCCAGAGTTTCGAGGTTACCAATGTCTTTGTTTATGAGTTCCATGATGATACGTTCCATGGCCTTGCAGACCAGGCTCGTCAGGCTAATAGGTCGATAGTTCCCGGGATCAGTGGTGGCTCACCCTTTGTGGAGTGGGATAACTGTTGCTGTGCGCCATTCAGTGGGCACAAAGCCTGATGTGAGGCTATTATTGAACATGGTGCTTAAGTGGGGAGCCAGTTCATTTTGAAGTTCATGTAAAACACAGCCTGGGATGTTGTCCGGTCCCATGGATGCTGTGTTTTTGGCTTGAGAGAGTGCAGCTTTTACCAGCGTAGTTGTGACTACAGGGACTCTGCATTCTTCCTGTATAGATATGGGCCCTTTAGGGGGTGAGAGGGGGGTAAAGTTAGCACTTTTATAAAAAACAGACCAGAAATATAAGGTAAAAAATCTGGACATTCTGCAAAATTCTGGACACTTGAGCAGTATATTGGCACCAAAGTAAATACTTGTCTTCCCAATGCAACCCCATTACACTGGCCTGAAAAAGGACAAACAGATGCACAACACAACAATTCCAACCAGTCTTCCTGGACAGCTGAAACAGCAGATAACAACATAAACTGATCTCAGAAGTCATCATTTAATTTCAAGATGTAATGGCAGTCTGAATGAGTAATGAAGAATCAATGTTTTACAGAAAGTATTTATTTAGATTTAAGCATATGACACAGCTACAGGATTACTTTCAGCAATGGAGACCAGTATACTGATACTGCAACAAGTAATTACTGTGGTTTTATAACATACTCTAGTTGATGATGCACTGTAAATAAAAAAAAAAAAGTCCTCATTTCTGTTAAACTGCTGTCTGCAACTAAAAGATGTGATCTTTAAAGTCACATTTTACATAACAGAAATGCAACTAAACAATAATGAATCTTACTTTTTAGCTGGTAGCAGCATTACTTAGTGCCAATAAGTAAAGAAAAGCACAAATAAATCTGTAGGGCTTTGCAACCCACACAGAAACACAAATATGTCTGCTCAGTATCCCCTGCAACATATGTCCTTCCAGATGCCCAGTTTCTTCAACCCCGCTGACCCACAACACATCACTCTAAAGTGACTCTAATATGATGCTACTTTTATTTCCCCACAGTTACATTTTAAAGGCCAACATGAGATTATAAACCTCTTGTGACCTCTCTACCACTAAATCAAGTTAAGATAAGCGGCTTAATGTAAGTGGGGTTAAATAACGCACTAAATTTGCAGATCATCTGTGCAAAAGTTTCACTGTAGATGCTACCTCCTGGCCATTAGGTTCCATTCCTAAAATTAAGAGATGAAGAAGAAAGGAAAGGAAAGAAAGAAAAAATGAGACAGAGAATAAAGGGAAAAGATTACAAATGTTTAAAATAATTCTAAAAGTTAGATTGCTGATACTATAGCATTTACTGATGTCTAGGGAACAACAAAGCATCTTAGAAATATATAGAAAACAAAGCAATGTTGAACTGATGATAATTCTACAAAAGAATATATGTGATGTATAATGTTTCTAAATTGTGAACATGTTAACATGGCTTGTTTTCTTTGACATAAATGTATGTCTGTGTATTAAGTGATAATTCAGTAAAGGTGCTAAAAATATGTAGAAGCAGAAACAGCAACTAATTAACAAAAACTTAAACATGTTTTAAGGGAGAACTCTCATGTTCAACTGTGAAATCAGGATACTGCAATTACGTACAGACAACACACCAAAGCAATAACGCAAGCTGAAAATAAGAGCATCACAGCTGAAAAGAGAACTCATAAAAACTTAGTCAATGTGCAATGAAGAAAAGAAGATACCAATATTCAACGCAAACCTCCTAGTCAGGCATAACTTAACTAATACCCATACTAATAAAACATTTTTTGCCACTGAGAAAAAAAAAACATATACCATATGTGTGTTTCAAAGAAGAGAGCAGCATGTATAAGCTAGTTTAAGTTAAATATGATAAAATTTGCTCAAACTAGCTGACAGTAATTAAGGGAAAGACAACACCATGGAAAAATAAGTAGCAGCTGATATACTGTGATAGTAAAAATCAAAGAAACACAAAGAAAAGTAAGATGAATCAATGGATGATAAAGGGCAAATTGAAAATCAATGAAGCAAAGCAAAATTACCCTAATAACAAAATGTCATTTAAATATATTTCCACTGCCTCACAGCAAGAGGTTCTCCAGTTCGATTCTTGGCTGGGGTGCCTTCTGTGCAGAGTCTGCATGTCCTCCCTCTGGTCGCGTGGGTTTCCTCTGGGTGCTCCGGTTTCCTCCCACATCACAAAGACATGCAGTAGGTGGATTGGACACTCTAAATTGGCCCTAGGTGTGAGTGTGTGCGTGTGTGTGCCTTCTGTGGAAGGTTGGGTGCCGGGCTGGCAACTTGACACCGTAAAACTCCACTGCCACTCATGAGCGGACAGATGATCCGCTGTGGCGACCCCTAACCTGGAAAAAGCCAAAAGAAGAAGAAGAAGATTTAAATATATTTCCACTACTACTTACAAAAGAGTAAAATATTTTTTTTTCTTCTAATACCACTCATGATTAACTCAAATGAATATGTGGAAAGTGTAACACAGAACGTGTGTGTGTATGTATGTGTGTGTGTATCGGACGTCCCCACCCTGGGACAATAATCAGGAAGTCTGAATGCTCACCACTGGCGCTGGATCACTTGGAACAAAAATGGATGCACTGCATCAAGCACAATTTCCCTTAACAGCACACAGGGAACGTGCACAGTCCGGGGTCTGGATTTCTCTGTCTCCCTCCAGGTCTCCAGTAAGACTCCCCAGTGGTACAGCGATAGGGCTGAGACCTCAGCCGAGCGTGCAAGCCAAGTTCTCCAGCACCCTCTCTGTGAAACCCGTGCTTCATGTCTCCACTTGAAGCAGCTGACATACACACACTGAGATTTGATTTTCACACACAGACACACACACACACACACACACACACACACACACACACCTGGGAAAGGCTGGCACAGATTTACTAGCTATGCCCCTTCTGCCCAGACTATAAGGTAGTTAAACTACCACCAGACACCCCAAAGCTAGCCACTCTAAGGCTCTTACATGGGTACCAATTATTTGTTTGTGTCTTTGGGTACCAATTATACTGAGTGGATAGTGTTTGGCCAATGCTGCAAGGCTTCCAGGAGTGGCCACAGTGTCGCCAAACAGATACAAGTCCTCTCAAAGTTTAAAATATTCTCTAAAGGACCAGTCACAATGAAATGTTTAAATATATTTAATAATAACTAATAAAAGAAAATGAAAATACGAAATATCTATTTATAATAAACACCAAAGTTTCACTCACAGGAAATATTAAAAACAACACAGGTGGACAGGTTCACACACAGTTACAAAAAAAAATACTTACCGAAGCTCACTACAACTTCCTGACTGATCTGAACACTTATTATTCCCTGGTTACTTACTAGAGCAAGGCAAGATAAAGTAGGAAGATATCTTTCTTTGTCAGGTTCCAAAATAGAGTGCCCTGAGACTTCAGTCTCAGCTAGTATTAAAACATTATTTTAGTGATGGACTACAGAATGACATCTCATACAACTGGTCATCTGACGTCTTGTTCCCATGCAACCCCCCCCCCCCCCCTGGATTTAGCACATATGTGTCAATAACACACACACAGAGCTTGCTAAGATCTGCTGCAGCTTCTGGAAATCATAAAACAATTCCAAACTTCTACCCTTCCAGAGTAACAACTAGTTCATTTCTAAAGACAATACAGAAGGCTTCCTCCTAATGCATGTTTTCGGCGACATTTTGTCTCTGGCTGCAATCAGAACTGTAAGATACAATCTTTATGGCCTAAATTAAATAATTCAATTTCTTACTATTTTCCAAAGTCAGGTGGATTGAGATTAACCTCGTTTTTCCAGTATCTTCTGTTAAAACATATACATTTAAACAATTACAATAATACATGCATACTTCTTTTTCTATCCAGCAGGGCACACTGTTGGTACATTTTTAACACAAGCAGCTTTGCAAATACATTTCTCAACACAAGCATCTGTACAAATCAGTTTGATATACAAATGACATATACTTTTTTACAAATTCCAGCTAGCTGTGCTGGCATATATTACAAATCATCTGCCCTACTTCTCCTGGCATAGCTGGCAATACCTCTCAGTCTGTGTGTGTGTGTGTGTGTGTGTGTGTGTGTGTGTATAAAAAAAAAATATATATATATAGATATAGATATAGATATACATATACATACATATATACACACATTAGATATATAAAAATACATATAAACATTCATATTTACGTATATATATATATATATATATATATATATATATATACACATACACACACACACACACTCACACACAAAAACAGTAGAAAAGCACCTTGTGTGTGGGGAAAGAACTCATGAACACTATGCCACTTAATGTTTGCCTTTTCATATACAGTGCCAGACTGTGTATGAAAATGGGGACTATGGTTTTAAATGCATGCTCTATCTTTAAGCAACTGGGTGCACTGGATCAATTAATGAAACAACCGCCTATTGTTCGTGTATAAAAAGCCTGTAGCCTGGAAGGCAGAAATCAGAAAGTGGTTCCTCACCTGGGAGGATCAATGCGTGCTGCAGTAGATCTTCTTGAAATAGAAGGTACAGTACAGTCAAAGTCTGTTCTAAATGTGGATTGGTCCTGAAGGACGATTAGATGAACACAAGAAGGAGTTGGAAAGGATGACTAGCCAAGTCATAAATAGCCTTGACCTTAACTAAATGCCCTGTCATGGGAAGCAGCAAAAGGCCCAGCTTGTGAGAAGGAAACTTGGTAGAGTTAGACTGTAAACTTTTTTAACTGAATTGTTTTGGTTTTAAACAAGAAAACATAGATATTAAAACAAAAACCATAAACAAAAATAAAAGTAGAAAGAGAGAGAACGAAAGATTTAGCAACTACATGCACTATATACACATTCAGGGAATCATTGAACTGATCCTGATCTAAAAAACATTTGACTAATTCAACAACAATGAAAATTGAAGATTTTGCTCATTGTAATTACTGCAGGTAATTGAACTCATAGCAAACACAATATTTTATTCATTTTAAGTGTTTACCTTAAGAGTTCAAGAAGAAATTGAAGCACCATTAAAAGAATAGAGAATTTTATTTAACTGTAACCTCATAAGTGATCAAATTCTACCCTATCTATGGATATAGCAGTCATCCAATGTTTGGCACAAAACAGTTTCACAATAATCTAAAACCCACATTATTTGTAACCATTTTTTTAACATTTTTTTGAAGTTGGAGAGGGGACTCCAAAAAATCCAGAACTTTCAGTTGTCATTCTGATCTATGCTAAATGCTTTATATAATAGTGCCTGCAGTCACTTCCAACACATCTGAATGTTGGGACACCCCCAAATCATGTGAAATTAGCAGTATCTGGTTGATGATATCTCCAACAGTTTGCCTTCCCTGTTTTACTAACCTTAGCCTGTCAAGCTGGGTAAGATACCACTAAGCTGGGCATAAATCCCTACGTCACTCGATGGGTTGCCAACTGGCTTACTGACTGAACCCAGACTGTAAAAGTAGCTGACTCCAAATCCAGCTCCAGACAAGTGGCAAGTGGAGTACCTCAGGGTTCAGTCCTGGGACTGCTCTTCTTTGGCATCTACTTCTCTTAAGTACAGGCCAACACTAAGGGACACTGGCTAACAAAGTTTGCAGATGACTGCAAACTGGGAGCTATTATTGAATAAACAAATGATGTGGATATTCTACAAAAGGGCCTTACAGAAACAGATGCTTGGTGCCAGAGCCAAGGGCTCAAGCTTAATGCCAAGAAAAAAGAAGTTATTTACTTACCATAACGCTCCACGTTTGTAGTCCATCTCGCCTATATTCTTGCTGGATGGGTTCGGAGCCGATACTAAAGCTCGAGAGCTTTTTACTGGCTCAAGGCAAGCCCCTATCCCTTGGTGCCTCACGGCAATCCCCCAGATCCAGTTTGCAAGAAAGTAATAAATACCTATCAGGTAATAATAAAAAGAAAGAAGTTGTAAAATACAGGAAGGGATTAGAAACATAATCCAATTCCAGGTGGACAATAAAGAGCAAAGTCAGGCAGCCCCCAAAAAAGGTCTACTAGATCCCCCAGAAATAGGAAGTGGGTTGGAGGGAGGGAAGCAGAAATATAGGCGAGATGGACTAAAAACCTGGAACGTTATGGTAAGTACATAACTTCTTTATGTTATGTAGTCCTATCTTACTGTAATTCTTGCTGGATGGGGCAGCGTCCCTAGCACCTTTATCCCGGGGGGCTCAAGCAAAGAGACTCTTCAGCACAGTGGACCCAAGGATGACCTGTCCCGGGAGGCCAAATCCAATTTGTAATGAGTGACAAACGTATGTAGTCTTGTCCAAGTAGCTGCTGCACAAATAATATCAATTGGGAGCCTAGATCTAAAGGCGCATGAAGTAGCTAACAGCACTAATAGAGTGACCTTTAGCTTTTAACGGTAATTGTTGATAAGCAAAGGATATGCAATCTGAAAGCCATTTTGAAAGAGTAATTTTTGAAACAGCTAAGCCAGCAAAGGAAACAAAAAGTTGATCAGATTTCCTGAATTCTTTGGTCCTGTGTATACAGAATCCGAGTATCCTGTGGACATCTAGCTGGTGAAGTCTATATTCTAATTTCTTAGAGTGGTTAGGAAAAAACACAGGTAGCTCAATGGTAGTATTCAGGTTGTGTTCTGAGCACACCTTAGGGAGAAAGGAAGGGTTTTGTCCTAAGAGAGACTCTATCCTTGTGAAAGGTAATGTAAGGAGATTGAATAGTTAAGGCTTGAAGTTCCGAGAATCTCCTAGCCAATATTATAGCTACCAAGAACAGGGTTTTCCATGATAACACTTTTAAGTTTGATGACGAGGATGGTTCAGAGGGTGCAGACATCAAAGATGAGAGGAATAAATTTAAGTCCCAGGGTTCTAAAAGTTGTTTTATTGGGGGCCTAAGAAGAACAACTCCTTTTAAGAAGGTTTTACAGAGGGAGTGTTGCATGACTGGATTTCCCATGAAACCAAAATGGAAATTGGAAATGGCAGCTGAGTAAACCAAAATGGAAATTGGAAATGGCAGCTAACTGAACTCTAACTGTAGCGGCTGCCGCTCCTTCATGAATAAATTGCTGTTAGGAAGGATAAAATGGATTCTAAAGGAGCTGTATATGGATCTAAGTCCCGGTTTGTAGCCCAAAGGGAAAACCTTTTCCATTTGCTAGAATATAGTTTCTGAGTGGAAGGTTTATGGGATGAAATTAGGATGTGTTTGACCGTTGGAGATGAGGGAATGCACCTGGCTATATGTGGAATTGGAGCAGCCATGCTGTCAATTTGAGGGTGTGGATGGAGGGATGGAACTGTCCTGACTGATGAATCAGGAGATCTGGAGATGGATCCAGAATCCATGGTTCCTCCAAAAGGTAGGGCCACAGGAAAGGAAACCAAACTTGTCGAGGCCAGTAAGGAGCAATGAGGATCAAGGAACTCCTCAACTGTCTTGCTTTTTGTATTACTTTGGGTATGAGTGGAATGGGAGGAAAGGCATAGAGAAGTCCCGGGGGCCAATCGTGAACTAGAGCATCCCTGGGTGACATCCCCAGATGAGGAATGAGGGCAAAGTAGCTGCTGCATTTAGAGCTCAGGTGAGTGGCAAATAGATCGCAGCAAGGCTGGCCCCATTTGTGAAAGATCTCTTTCGCAACCATTGGATTCAGGAACCACTTGTGAGGCATCAGAATTACTCGGCTGAGTTTGTCCGCTATTACGTTGGATTTCCCCGGGATATGTGTTGCTATCAGGAAGCACTGAGTATCCATCGCCCATATCCAAACTCTTAAGGCCTCTCTGCAAAACGGGTAAGACTTGGTTTCCCCTTGTTTGTTTATGTACCACACAACAGACATGTTTTCTGACAGAATCGCAATCGTTCCAGTGGAAAGGCAGCTGTGAAGTGCTTGCAACGCATATAGCACCGCTCTCATCTCCAGAACATTGATGTGTAAGTGGTTCTCGTGGTTTTGCCAAGTACCTTGGACTGTCTTTCCTAGATAATGCCCCCCCCACCACTCTATCTGGGAAGCATCTGTGGTCAAAACTGCTTTCTCTTGGGGAAGAACAAGTGGACGACCTACGACAAGTTGTTTCGTGTGTAACCACCATGTCAGATCCCTTTTGCATGCGTTTGTTATTAATATCTGGTGAGATAATGGAAGGTCTTGCATCGACCATTGTGCAAACAGCATCCATTGGAGAATCCTCATATGTAAACGAGCAAAAGGAACTAATAAGATGACGGAAGCCATAGTCCCTACGACATTAAGTACTACTCTGGCCTGGACTCTTTGTTTAATAAGAATCTGATCTGACTGCATACAGATTCCACTCTTTCCTGTGTTAGCTTTACTGACATGGTGGTTGTCTCTATTTCTGAGCCTATATATACAATATGCTGCGAGGGAGATAAGACTGACTTTTGCAAGTTGACAGTGATGCCTACGCTGGTGCACAAGGATAGAGTCTCGTCCCTGTTCCTTATGAGTTGATGCTTGGTGGTAGCAGTGAGGAGCCAGTCGTCTAGGTACGGAAACACCTGGAATCCTTGATGTCTCAGGTGAGCCGTTACCACTGCCATGCATTTGTAAACACTCTGGGGGCTGTAGTGAGGCCAAAGGGCAGCACTGAAAATGGCTGGCTCCCAGCCAGAAGCGTAAGTGTCTCCTGGAGCGTCTGTCCATTTTGATGTGGTAGTACGCATCCTGGAGATAGAATGAGCACATCCAGTTGTCTTTCCCGATAAAGGGAAATATCGACTGCAGAGTGACCATTCGGAACTTTGATTTTCTTACATGCTTGTTGAGCCTGCTGAGATCGAGAATTGATCTCCAGTCCCCTGTCTTTTTTGGAACTAAAAAGAATCGAGAGTAAGTTCCGGATCCTACTTGCTCTGTGGGGACTACTTGGATGAGACTTTTTTGTAGCAACGAGATGACCTCTGATTTTGCACGGTCTAGTTGGATGGGTGGTACGTCCGGAAGAGACCGGTTTGTTGGGAGTTTGGAAATAAAGGGAATCAGGTAACCTCTGGATATTACTGTGTGTACCAAACAATCTTGAGTGATAGTTAGCTAGGTGCTTGGGTACAACGATATACGACCCCCGAGTGCCTCCAGAGATGGACAGTCGGGCAACCCCTCAGGGTCGATGGAAGGGACGATCTTCTCTGTCTCCCTGAAGTTGCAGACCTCCTCTGCCGCGAGGGCGGCATCTTCCATTATATCCTCCCCCTCTGCCCTTGGGGGACGGTTGACCTTGTGCCTGAGGAAAACCTTTTTGAGATTTGCGGAACCACAGTTTCCCTCCTGTATTACCCTTGGGATAGGGTCTGGATGGGAGAGAGAAACGGACTCCAACAGCAGATAAGGTTTTTCCTTCCTGCTCGCACCTAGTCAAGGTCTCTTTCACTTGGGGTCCAAAAAGAGATGAACCATCAAAAGGAACGTTAGTGAAGGAAGACTTGAAGGATTCCGTAAAATTACAAAGCCGCATCCACGACTGACTCCTGAGGGCTATTCCTGCTGTGGCTGCCCTGCTCGCTCCATCTGCCGCATATGAGATCAACCTCATGGAGGAGTTAGCTATGGAAGTAAGGGTGGAGAGCTGTGTGGAAACCTTGTCCGTGGAACCCGGAGCTACTGAACCCTGGAAGGCATCTCCTAACTCTTTCAGGAGATCCCTCTGCAGACGAGTGAAATGAGTCAGGTAATTCAGCGATCTTATTGTAAATGCCGCTGAAGAAAAAGTACGCTTCCTGTACCTATCCATCGTCCTGGACTCCTTGTTAGGAGGATGGATATTAGAAAACGTCTCAGATAATTCCTTCTTGGTGGCCGCTGCTACCACCATAGCATCAACTGGAACTCCCTTGCTAAGGAAAGACTTGTCCTCAGGTGCTGTCATAAATTTGTTTGGCCTCCTCAGGACGGCTTCCACTGAATCTGGAGAGGTCCATGCTTTCTGCAAAATGACCCCCAAAAGTTGGTCATAAGGTGGTGTCACCCAAGAGGTGGAAGGTCGGGAGCCAAAGGCCTCAAGATACACTGATTCATCATCAGTAGGGTTAGAGGTCTTCCAATCACCCCTATGTCTAAGGATTTCTAGGATGTCAGAGAAGGAGACATCCTCAGAGGGAGATCTAGGGGACCCTTCTGATTCCTCTAAATCAGTGTCTGATGTGACAGACTCAGGGGAGTCGACATGTTTCCTCTTACATAACCTCTTCTGAGGGAGCTCTCCAGTGGGATAATCTGGGAAGGTCTCGGAAGAGGGGGCTCCTTCAATGGAGGGTACTTGGGCCTCTGGTTCCCTACGATGTGGGGGTGGCAGGGGGGAAGAGGCTGCTGCCTGCTGCTGGTGGGACTCAGGTTCCAAAGGAATGGCTTTGGCAGAGGATAAAGCCTTCTCTATAGCTTCGAAAGCCTTTCCCCCCTGCTCCGAAGAAGACCTCCGCTCCAAGGGAGCAGACGGTCGACTCCTAGCAAGAGGGAACGGTTCCGAAGCAGAAGTGGGAGTTGAGCCGAGGCTCCGAGAGGGAGGGTCAGTTCAGAAGAGAACCCAGGGTGACTGTCCCCCTCGGAGTCAACACAAGAGTGTCGGCTCCCAGAACCCTCGGCTCCAGACTGAGCTATCGAGGATAGAGTAATTGGCTCCGAGGAAACAAGCTGAAGCCGAAGGGTCGAAGACACAGGAAGATGATGTAATAGGCTTCAAGAGAGAAGCATTCGGAGGAGGAACACTGATTGGTACAGGGGACGGATCTGAGACCTTTGGGTCTGGAGGGGTCAATTTTCTAGCCAGAGCTGGATCCAAAAGCAACCTCTTCACCAACCTCTCAATTTCCTCATCTGATAGGGTCCTGGAGGATCTGGTGGAGACTGAAGGAGACCTCCTTCTCTCCAAAATAGGAGATCAAAAATAGGAGATACAGTCCCGATGTCAGGCAAAACCTTCGGTACCATAGACTGTCTCGGAACCGATGGAATAGACTGCACTGAAGATGAAGCAGAGTTGGAACCGGAACTCCTTGGTTCCAACATTTTAGACTTTTTGGTCGGCTCTGACGCTGGGGTCGATGATTTTCTCTTTGAAGATTTTGGAGCTGCCTGACCAAGTTCCAGCTGTTCCTGAAGGAACTGATCATGAGACCCCTGTCAATAAGCTTTCTCTTCCTTTCGTTTAACACTCTTGTACTAAAAGCGTGACAGAAGGTGCAAGGTTCCTGTAAATGGGCTTCGCCCAGACAATATACACAACTGGTGTGGTTGTCTGTAAGAGACATTTTCTGCGCACACCTGTCGCATTTTTTGAAGCCCGAAGGGCGATGATCCTTATGATCCTTATCTTTACCTTTAGACATAGTTAAAGACTAAAAAATAAAAGTGTAAGGAAGAAGAAAAGTTTTTTTTTTTTTTTTTTTATAACATTCACACACACACAGGGAGGAAAGGCCCTCTAACTTAAACAGGCACTACGGCACTCTAATTTAAATGGGCCGTACAGTCCTAAGGGGGGAATAGGGGGTGAAAACTTTCACAAAACAGAAGCACAATACAGAAGAAACTATTAATATATGACAGAAAAAGGTGGTAAAAAAGGACTAAAGTAAAAAAATCCTTCTACTTAGCCAACGAGCCAGTAAGACACAACCTTGAAGCTTTAACAGCAAATGAGATCTGGGGAATTGCCGTGAGGCACCATGGGATAGGGGCTAGCCTTGAGCCAGTAAAAAGCTCTCGAGCTTTAGTATAGGCCGGGTCAGAGCCAAATATTGGCTCCGAACCCATCCAGCAAGAATTACGGCGAGATAGGACTACATAACATTGTATAGTTATCCCCTTTGGGAAAAGCCATGTACCAATGAATTACCACATATGTGGCAGTACACTAAACACCAAAAGTGTGATGAGAGACTTAGGGACACAGGCGGACAGTGGTCTCACCTTCAATAACCACATCGCCACAACAGTCAGGAAAATCCTTCTATGTGGTACACCTCATCAGCAAGGGCTTTTCATCCAGAAAAAAGGAGGTCATTGTCCCACTGTATTCACCCCTCATTAGACCCATCATAGAGTACAACGCCCATTTGGTATGTACCTCACAAGGCATCTGCAACAGCTGGAAAGGCTGCAGACATACCTCACTAAAAGAATCACAGGTCTAAAGCAGATGCCCTATGCTAACCGTCTAAAAAAAACTCCAGCTATACTCTGTGGCACATCGTCTACTCAGAGGCGATCTCTGCTTAACATACAAGGCCATGTCAAACCCTGAGCTGTTGGACATGCTCCACTTAAAGAAATCTCAATCTGTCAGAGCCACACGCTCCAGGGATCTAAACCTTATCATCATAATGAACAAAACATGCTGGAGGGATAGGTTCCTGACCCAGAGACTCACCATACTCTGGAATAGACTGCCCATACATGTCAAGCAGAGCGCCTCCTTGGCCCTCTTCAAAAGGAACCTTGACGATTGGATGGGAGATAGTAAATTCACCCTGGGGATCACATCAGTTGCCTGCTAGACAGGGGTCCAGGGAGGTAAATATTGTGGGAAGAAATATCAGGGAATTGTTTGGCTAGGTCTGTATAGGCCTTAGGGCCGATAGCCTAGTACCAGCCTATGAACCTATAAACAAGACCCTGAGCTATTGAGTTCTACATTTAGGTATAAGGGGCTATAAAGTTTGCATATAAGGCACAATAAATAACGTTCATATAACTTTAAAATCAACTGTGAAAAGCCAAGTAGGGTATCATTTTATTTTTAAAACCAAACTTCTGTTTTTTTGCATCTCTCTCTCCAGTTTAAGACATGACAATCTCTCTCCCTCTCTCCATATATGAGTACGACAGTTCTTCATATACTCATTAAATCGGATCATAACTGACAGAGTATAAGAGCTTCATAATTGTTTTGTTCAGTCATAGCATGAAACATGTCCCGTGTCAGTAAAAAAACAAACAAAAAAAAAAACAATACAGGCCCATATGAAAAACCTGTGTACAGAAGGCTGACACAGAGAAGACAAATGCACACATGAACTTATTTATAAGAAACATGCTTCTGATCATGTTTTTATGGAGTATTAATGCTTTTACAGCATTCAGATATTTAACACCCCCCAAAAAGCACTACTTGAGTCCATTGGCAATTCAAATGAAACAGTTTCAGATTTAAAATATCAGCACCTTGTTTAAGTTTTATCTTTCAATCAGTTATAAAATGGGTTGTTATGTTTTTTCACACGGTCAGGATTGCTAGAATAATTATCTCTGTCTAATATGCTTGTATCTAAAGAAAAGGTTAAACTGTTTAAAAATGTATTCCTCACTTGCCTTTTTATAGGCAAGTTTCAGCTGATCCAATTCTCCTTACATTGCTTTGAAAGTAAAGAGTACAGTACTCAACCTAATAATATTAATTGGAGCACACAGAGGCATATTTCAACAGCACTTACTCAAGAATGAAGTGTCCTGATGATATTACTAATATGTTAGCACTCAGCGGCAAGGTCCTTGCTGCTGAAGTGGCGACTCTCATGTATAATCATAAGTATTAAAATTAAAGCACACTACAACAATGTCAATGCATTAATTTCCTTTAATCTGTACTACTCTCTGAAATGCTAACTGTGCTTAGAAATCAGAAACCATGCCATGCCAGACCAGGACTGGGGAAAGGATATGCAATTCTGTAACTATGCATAATGGCACAGATAGATTCCATTTCATACTGCACACCACCCTAGGGCACGAAAATGTTGACATATTTGTTACACTGCATATTACTTTGGCCATTACTTTTTCTCTTCCACAAGAACTTGGCAAAACTGGAAACTACATGCCATCAACTAAATTCACTGTTTGTGCTTCTAGGGTCTTGTCAACAATGCTGACTCCTCATTGATTATGAGTATCTGTGCAGTACAATTAGGTTCAACATATTACACTTTGCTTCAACATCAACTATACTATGAATGTTTCAAATATTGCTCTCTCTGTGACACAAAAACCCCTTCATGAACTCTCCAGGCCTTGATAAGTGCCTTCATATTGCAGTAAAGAATTTCTTAAAGACAAGAGGCAGGACACATTTCACACCTATGTCCCTAATGGTTGCAGTACAAATTACAACTCTTTCTAACACACTAATAATAAAATAGCTTCCAAAAACATAAGCTTAGTGTGAGCTCTTGCAGTGCATCTGGTGATACATACATGTCCAGATAAGAAAAATAAGAAATGTCCACTTCTTAAATGACCCTGCATAATTTACTCACAATGATCTTTATCTCTATTACTTTTTATTATGCTCTCAGCATATCCCCAAATCTGTCTCTTGTAATCCCTCCCTGGCATATACATCCTACATTTCGTTTTTTCACTTTTTTCCTTAACATTTTTAGTGCATCCCCAGTACCTCTTTCCTCATGCTCAGAAACAAGACACAGATGAGCTGTGTGTGCCATAGCATGATACATCCTGATGGTAAGGAAGGCTTCACCGGTAACTCCACTTTCCTGCCCCCTCCCCAATGTACAGCATGCAGTGAGATCAAGGTGGTTCATAAGCACATTACCAAATGTATACCCCTGCTACAAATGATCTGTCTACCTCCCTTGCTTCCAAACAACAGATACAGCTAATTAGTCTTTTGGGTACTGTAATAAGACATAAAATAAAACTGGACCATCCCCTAACAGAAGGATATATGACTTAGGCAGCTCAGTCTCCACTCATTGGTGCTGGGTTCACCACAAAGACATAAGACATCAGCAAAACAGGGGGGAAACTCTAACATTCGTCAATAGGGCAGAACTACTTGTAATTTACATCAGCAACAGACCTAAAAACCATTATGACAACACAGAGGATTAGGACTGGGTCACTCATCATAACTGGCTTATTGTGTTTTTTTGAGACATGGATGCCAAGAAAGTCCCCTCAATAATGAGAAGAGGAAGATGTAATGACAAATATACCTTTATTTAACAGCAAGACATGTCTGGCAGTTGGTTTAGAGGATTAAGTAACTGTTAACGGGCCATTTTCAGTGGTCCAATGGTGCAAGGTTTGATTCCCTCAGCCACCACTACCTGACGGTGTGACTCTCAGCAAGTCACTTAACCAGACAGTATTCCTGGGCTGTGTGAAAAAGACATGGAGATCACTGCTCAGCCTCCAAAAACAAATACCAATTGTGACGATGTGAGGTACTGCCAGCTATGCCAGGAGAAGCAGGGTAGTGGATATGCAACATATGCCAGCATAACTAACATGGAATTTTGTAAAGACGTATATGGCATTTATATATCAAACTGATTTGCACAGATGCTTGTGTTTGAAAATGCATTTCTAAAGTCGCTTGTGTTAAAATGCATCAACACTGTGCTCTGCTGGACAGAAAAGAAATGTACATGCATTACTGTAAATGTTTACATCTGTATATTGTAACAGAGGATACTGGAAGAGAAGAGGTTAATCGCAATCCACCCGACTTCAAGGAATATTAAGAAAATTAAATTACTCGGCCTAGGCCATAAAGATGTTACCTCACAGTTTTGAATGCAGTCAGAGACAAAGTCTGTACTAGGAAGCTTCCTGCATTGTCAATGGGGTGAACTGATTGCTACTCTGAAAGGGTGGAGTTTTGAAATTTTTTTATGACTTCCAGGAGCTCCAACAGATCTGAGCGAGGCTCTGTGTATGTGTATTATTGACACCTATGTAACAAATCCTGACAGCTTTTAGCAATGGGGGGGGTTGCATGGGAACCAGAGGTCAGATGACCAGATGTATATGATGTCGTTCTGTACAGAAATAATGTTATAATTTTAGAGGAGTCTGAAGTCTCAGCAGCAGTCTATTTCTTGGAACCTGACACAGAAGGATCCCTCAATTACTTCATATTGCCTTGCTCTACTAAGTGAACCAGGGAATAGTAACTCTTTACATTAGTCAAGCACTGTTTTTCTGTATCTGTGTGAATCTATTCATCTATGTTATTTTAATATTTCCTGTGGTTGAAACTCTGGTGTTTACTATAAATAGATATTTAGTATTTTCATGTTATTTTATTATTAAATATATTTAAACGTCTCATTGTGGCTGGTCCTTTTAGAAATATTTATGTTTTGAGAGTATTTGTATATATTTATTTGGTGATAACTCTAGCCACTCCTGAAAGACTTGCTGTTTGGTCAACATTACCATTTTTATTAATATTAATTTCACTCAGTATAATTGAACAACCTTTAAGAGCCTTATAGTAACTGACTGGTGGCAGTGAACTACCTCATAGTCTGGACAGAAGGGGGCATAGCTAGTAAATTGTTGCCAGCCTTTCACAAGTGTTTGTGTGAAAATTAAATCTCAAAGTGTGTGTGTGTGTGTGTGTGTGTGTGTGTGTGTGTGTGTGTGTGTGTGTGTGTGTGTGTGTGTGTGTGTGTGTGTGTGTGTGTCTGCTACTTGGGACACAAAGCACTGGCTTCACATAGAGGGTGCTGAAGGACTTGGCTTGGGCACTTGGGTGAGGATTTAACCCTACAGCTGTGCCAGTGGGGAGTCTTACTGGGGACCTGGAGGGAGACAGACAGAGAAACCCAGACCCTGGACTGAGTGTGTTCCCTGTGTGCTCTTAACTCAGTGGTTGAGTTTAAATTGTTTTACGCTATTTCTGAAGAAGTCGGCATGTAGCTGACGAAAAGCCTGAGTTTTAGAGCTTAAAACAAAATTTCTCACCCACTAACAAGACTCTTCCCGCCACCTTCTCTATTACATCCTCCAATGGAATCACTATATCACCAGAAGCTCACACAAAGCTATTAGGTGTTACCATTGATAACTCCCTTAAATTTGACACCCATTTCAATCTTACCATCAAAACCGTCAATAAAAAGCTTGGCTCTCTCTATAAAGTAAAACACTTTCTCACTCCTCATGCTAAAATTACAATTGCCAGCACACACCTACTATCAACTCTTTTCTATGCCTCCCCCCTCTTTACAAACCTAAACAAGACAACCCTTAACAAACTTGCTTCTTGTTACAATCACATTGCTAGATTTGCCACAAATTCCACCTTTAGAACGCACCACTGCACTAACTTGAAGCAACTAGGGTGGTTAGAGTTTTCCAGCCAACTCCATTTCAACCAACTCAAATGGCTCACCAGATACTGTATCACCCAGAGAAAACACCAGCTCTGAAAAACATCATTCACCCCTATATTAACCTGCAATCTTTACGCTCCTCCAATAAGATCTTAGCTCAAACTACCAAAGCCAATAATTCTGCTGGGGATTCTCTATTCTCAAACTTTGTAGGTAAAATGTGGAACTCCCTACCGACCATGCTCACCTCAGAACCCTCACTCCTACAATTCAAAAAAAAGCTTAAACCCCATCTCAATACTCTCTGGCAATGTCCCTGTTCCAAACCTGATTAACCACTATCATTTACCCTTCTCTTACCTCACTATCCTTAACCGCTTTTTAACAAGGTGCCTTGCCTTTGTAACTGACCTATGTTTTTTTTTATATGCTGCTGTTGTTTTTTTTTTTTTTTTTACCAAGATGTGATGTATCTTTATATTGTATTTAGAACTCAACTATCTTCCTTTTTTTTGCATTAACAATGTTCATATGTCTGTTATGTACTTGGAGCTTTTCTCCCCGGGCCTCCGCTGAAAATGGACATGTATCCAGTCGGACTCTCCCGGTTAACAAATGTAAAATAAAAAAAAAAATAAAAATAAAAATAAATAAATAAATAAATAAAATAAAAGTGGAAATTTTGATATCCTTGGCATCTTACTTCATCATTTTGCTATATTTGCTATCGCACTTGGAAACTGTAACCTGGTGGTCTGGAACGCATCCTTTTGGAGTTTTATGTTCCTTTCTCTGCTCCTTGCACCACAAATACTGAACTTGAAACTACTGAAAATGTGCTCCTCAAGCACAATCTGCTGTCTCACTTTTCAGCACTTGGTCAGCCTCTGTTGAAACAAATAAAATCCCCATATTCCTGGATATTTGGTGATGCCACCACTCAAAAAATACAAACTTGCAATAATCTTGCCATAGTGTGTCTATCTCAACTAAGCAATGCTCTGTGACATTTCTCAAGCAGGGACCAAAATAACAGCTTGGCCCCTAGGCCACAGCTCCAAACAATTAACCTGACTTTCTGTCCTAGAAACACAGGCATGGAGGTTCTGGCCTTAGCAATGAAAATGAAAGAAACATGCCTGCACCAGTGGTGTACAGGGATAATGTATTAATTATGGCCTTGCTGATAATCTAAGTTCAAAAAAAGTCTTACGTGCTTGATGGCACAAGAGGTGAGGATAGGTGTGCTCATTCTGAGAGTGAGGCAGGGCATAAGCATTCAGACCACACTCATGAATGCTGACTTCTCTGGCACAGTCCAACTACATAACTGTTCAGTTATGCCTCCGTGTGGCCAGGGCAGTCCTACTGATGTCAGACCATTGTAGTAACAAAGGTTAGTACAGCTCTGATGCCCAGTGTAGACAGCCACCTAGAGGGGAGACTACAGACAATTAGGGACCAAAAACTAGTGATTAGCAGTTCTAAAGATCATAGTTTCTGTCATTAAGGTTAAGTCTTACGGAAATGAGTCAATTCCTGATTGCTTTGAAATGACCAGTAAGAAGTGAGCTGATGTTTTGTGGTAATGCATCAGGTGTCCTTATTACCACATTATCAGCAGAGAAAAACAACAGGTATGATGGGAAGGGCAAAGTCTGAAGGCACTTATGAAAACTGTGAAAAACTGCAAGCCCAGTACAGAGCCCTAAGAAACACCAATGTAACCTGATGTGATTGACAGAAGGAGCTGTCCATCTGGGTCCGTACCAAATTCCTGGTAATTCAGGCAGGCTAAGTTCTATAAATTTGCTTTTCTTTTATTTATTTTTGAGGGGTATTCTATCTGTTGCAAAATGGCAGTTAATTTAGACTAACCAGCAAATAAGCCACAATGTAACTCGGTTTGAATGTCTTATGGTCAAAAAGGTGGAAAAACAGGAGGTTTGAGTGCCATTTTGATGCATTTTGGGGGGGGGGGGCAGCATTCAATAAAAATGATCATAACCGGAAAAACAAAAGTATATCTCCGTTGCTTATTTTAAAACTGTCTCGCTATGTTAAACCCATTTAACATAGCGAAAACAGTAAAAAAAAAGCAACGGAGATCTTGCTTTCTCCATTGCTTTTGCCCACAGCTCTGATGTACTGCGCAGGCGCGCAGTACATCAGAACTGCCGCGGATGCCAGACATCTGCGGAAGGGCAGTAAACAGGCATTATACTATGCCATTATTTAAGAAAAGTAATAGTTTATTTTCTTAAATAATGTCATGGTATAATAGCAGTAACCCACTTCTGGGTGTGGGTAATGCTGTTTTTACCCACGGTTGGCTTTGTTTGGTCAACCGTGGGTAAATCCAGCATTACCCATACCCAGGCGTGGGTTATTGCTATAATAATGAACAGTAATCCTACTGTAGCAGTACCTTGCAACATGTGAAATATGTACACATCTATAAATTAGGTTAACTTATTATTCATTAGTATCTATACAAGTGCAATATAAAATTAACTTGACAAACCTGCAATAAAAATGCATAAATACTTCTGCAGTACAAGATTTTGAATGCTGTAGGAAAACATATTTCTGTTGCTTTAATACGGAAATGTGAAATATGCAGACAACACATTTGATTGGCATTAGACTACAGTTAAGCATTCAAGTTTCTGTTGTTTATTCTCTAAAACATGTGCAGTGAGTTTAGCAAAAAAGGTGCTTCTAGTCACGGTAGCAGGCAGTAAAATTCCCCGTGTCATGGCACAACTTAAAACTGAAACTCAAGTATGAAAAGAATGTATAACTGGAAGTCTGACAGAGATACACTTTAATCTTTTTGTGTCACTGTATTTGTGTGATAGAGTTACAGAAGTACAGTGAAATATGACTCCACCTTATAAGCACTGTGTTCAGCTAGGTGCAGATTACCGCCAAACTGAGTGAAACTGCTGCTTGTTGTTTTCAAGTGCAGCATTCAGGTGCTTCTGACAAATTACGTCAGCATGTGTGAATGCAGCCAACCCGCCACTGTAACTTACTCCCGCCAAGGTCCATTACTGAGGCTAAGAAAAACAGAATGTCACTCACACTGCAGAAAGCAGATAATCACACTGATGTGACTCATAAGTAAACCCTTGCAGTAAAGCTGAAAGTTCACTTGGTAACTAAGCAGGAAAACAAGAAGATTCAATAAACAAACTTAGACAAGGCTGCTTTTTTTCCTAACAGCTGAGGAGGGATAATTCTGCATTACATCTTGGTATAAAAGCTGCAAACAGTAACTCACAGCAAGGTATGGATCTGAATACATATCCTTTCCAAGCAGCAAGCACATGACAGTTCTGTTAGCATAAAAGGATTTTATCCATTTTTATCCACAACATCATCAAAGCATATATAATTGCGCCAGTGTAATAGATATTATACAAGTACTTAAAATACAATGTTTAAATATAAGAATGCTGAACATGTATAGACTATATAAGTCAAATATGGTAAAATGGTCTCCAAGAAATGTTATGCATTTTGCTTTACTGGCACCTTCTGCCTTGAAGAATATTAACCCAAAACATATTTACTGTCATCAGCACCATGGCGTAGAGGAATAAAGCCCAAACCACTGTCCAAGCAAACAAGGCCTGATTAGTGGCTTAGACATCTGAGGAGCTGGAAGGGAGGGATGGGAGCGCTCATTCCAGTGGGGAGGGGGGGGTTCATCTAAGTATTCCCTGTGTGTAGGTGTGATCCATAACGAGTAGTCATCCTCAGTTGCAAACAGGTAAATCCAAGGTTGGTGTGATCAAGGTGTAGGTCATGAATGCCCCCCCCCCCCCCCCCCGGGAAGCAGTCAATGACACAAATGCCCCAGGAAGCCCTTAAGTTCTGCACCAGTCCCACCCTTAGCATGAAGATAGTCCCAGATCTGTAGAAGACGCTGGTAGACCCAGTGGTGGATGGGATACTGAGGTAAGCTAGAAAGAGGGGAACCAAAAAATATATTTACTTTTTTACTGTAATTGTAGTAACTGCCAAGCCTTCCCTACAACAAAACACCTTCTGCCCCATGTAATATTTGGCTGTTTGGTTCCTTCGTGTTAGTAGTACAGGGCATGCTGCCTTGAGCTCTAATGTCAGAGATTCTGAAAAGTGAGTCTTACTGTAGCAATTCAAGTTAATAGAAAGACCGTGTAGAATGTTTATGCATATGTTACGGATCAGTGTCATTGTCTTTCCCATATTTTTATGTTGGCATCCCCTGTAACTTATATGAGGTCTCACTTATGCAGTTTCACTAACAAATTTGAAGTCTATGCTGAAATGTCATCCGCAGAAGTTTAAATGGTTTATGAAATCAAAAGCCTTGTTGTCTAAACTTGTACTGAATGAAGCTATAATACTAAAGCTAGTGGCAGTAAAGAAAGAGATAAAATTGTATGATTCCTCAAAAGAAAAATAATATAAGTGAAACGAAAACCCCCTGTATAGAATGAACTGCTCACCAAGGATACGAGTGTCAGTTGTCAAGAATGGTAATTCCTCATTGAACCAGCTTAATTTCCACCAGCATGCAAAAAGGTTATAACAGACTGTAATTTGTTCTTTTTAATACTCACTCAAAAGTGATACTTCCTACAGTTTTTTCATGTACAGTTGCAGAAAATACTGCTTAGTTTGGTATATTAATATGCTCAAAAATGTTTTAAATAAATTAAAATTCAGACCATAAAACATTTTAAATTAAATGCTACAAAGACATCAAAGAAAAACTGCAAAATGGATTTTTGTTTCTGTCCATAAAACAATTATATATTAAGGTCTAGAATGTTTCCATCTCCATAACACTAGTTAACATATGGTCAACCATGCTGGTAACCACAGACGTATCCAAGCACGTAACATGTACCCCATGGCATACATTTTTAAATAAATGATTTATGCAACAAGATGTGCTAGAATAATATTTTTATGGTTATATGTTTTAACTAATGGCTTTTTTCCTGAACGCCTGGTTCACTACTTTTTAAGCCTGTTGTTTCAGAAGTATTTTCTTAGCAGTGAAAAGGTAAAGCGTTCAGAAATATACATTCTGGAGATGGAGAGAGCTACACTTTCGAGAAGAAAGCTGCCATACACTTCTAAACTCCCTAGTTGCATCTCTGCTGGTTAGCGAAGTTTACACCTAAACATAGACTTCAGAAAGGAATAAACACAGTCAGGATATCAGACTACCCTCTCCCTATGCATCACAGATGGGGAAAATAAAAAAAACTCCATCCTTAAGTCCTTGGGCTAGAAACTTCTGGAGGCAAACTTGGTGGTACAGATCAGTAATACAAAGTTGCCTTGCATCCTCATAAGATACTGTAGCAGCTATTTACAATGTGAGCCAGGAAGGTTTTCTAGGAAACAGATCATGATTCTACAGTACTTGACAGTTTAACAGCCTTGTATCTTAATCACCCAGTATATGACACATGCTTATCTACTAAATATTCAGTGTAGCAATTTTTATTTATATAGTAAGCTAGCAAACACATTGATCCATGGAATCTTTTTTAGTTGCGACTAACACAGGTTTTAAAAGCAAGTTGTGGAAATGAGGTAAGTTCCTCTATCCACACCAAGAGTGATATGATCCTTAACTTCCATTTATACCCCTACCAAAGAAGGTAAGACTTCAAGTTTGATGTCTTAACTAAAGCACAACACTTTAGGCACATCCCACGTCCGTGATGCTGCATGTGTGGGATTTTATTCCCAGTTTCTGATGCAGAGATATAACCTGATCTTTCAGAATGAATAGCAGGTATGTATCCTGTTCAGAGGTTTAGGGGTAAATAAGAGGCTAAAAACCACCACAGCCTTTATAAGCCTAGATACACAACACAACACAAGTTTTTTCCCTTTATATCATGAACATTTATTAGGAGGGGTATATTAGGAAGTTTCTAAAAGTTATGTGGATGGGAAGCAAGAAATTTTGTAATTGGCAGGATACATGCCTTTAAAGGGAAACCCCATCAGATTTCAAAGGTTTGTTAAGCCATAAACACAGCACCTCTACTTATTTTCCATTACTATGAGAGAGGCAATTTGCTGGCGATATGCAGTAGGGATATGCTGGATCATCACAAAACTACAAGCAAAAGCAGTAAAAAAAATGGAAATTGCCATACTAATGGTCACACATTCACTAGGTAAGAACAGGCATGTGACACTTGTTTGTAGGGTTGTGCCAGATGCTAACATCACATCCTTATTTTGTGAGCAGTTTACTAACACATTCTTCAATTTACTACTGAAGTGTTATTTCCAGTTCATATTAATTCTACACTGTCATAATAAAGTCATTTTAAGAAAACATTCTTGTCTGTATCTAGTGTGACCTCCACAGAAAGTTGACACTTTTTAACAAGTTGTTCTGAATATCTGCTTGGCTAGTAACTGAAAAAGGTCTTTTGGATTAGTGAATGCTTACAAACTTACCAAATAACCAAAAGAAATGCTGTACTGAGTGATTTCTGAGGAGGTATAAAGAAAAGGCTATGCTAAAAATTACAAGTAACAATATTGTAATTTGCCAAAATTATGCAGGAAATTTGCCAAATTAAATGTGGGTTCATGCCAGCTACATGATACAGAAGAATAAAATTGTGATTGTGACCCAGATGTTCCACGCTCATTCAGTAGCCGAGGGGCTTGAGTAACTGGTGAAGGTATGGACAGGAGTAAAATACAGTACCCGTTTGTTTCTCTTTGGTGGGGGATCTGGGTGTGCACAAATGTGGGCTGCACTTTCCATAGCAGAATTGTCAGTGAGGACCGAAGGCTTTACATTCTACATCTAATTTTAATTTTTAACAACTAAATAATCTTTGTCAATGCTAGTGATTGTTCTGTACTGGTCTGACAAAGGTAATACTGGCATGAGGCAAGGAGGTGGATTATGCTTCAAATAATCTACACTTAATTAGCAGATTACACACAGAGGATTTGCAGGAAAGATGGAGGAAAATAAGTTGCCAGTCTATTATCTTTATTCCAAACAGCACTGTTATGAAGCTCTGCGGGACTATTCTCGGTGAACAAAAAAGGTGGTGGTAGTTACCCAAAGAATATGCTAACAGAAATATAAAAAGGCTTAAGAAGATACACAGAAACAAAAATAACATGCACTTCCTTACCTGATCAGCTGATCTATGTGACGGATCTTTTCCACCAATCAGATTTTGGCATCATTTTTATGAAGCTCCCATGATCAGGAACAGAAGCACGGCTTTGACAGTGCATGACATGATAACATGAGGACATATAAACATGCTTACTACATAAGCATGCTCATTCCTTGTACTTGTTTCACCCTCCCATCCACTAGTGTGCAATGCTCAATCAGTACACTCATGTCAAGGGGGCAGAGTCCTCTTTGTAGATCAACTGATATGCCTAAAACATACGTGGTGCATCTAATAATGAGGACCAAACTTAATGGGACCTCAGTCTTGTAAAATCTTAAGCAGGAAATACCACAAATAAGGAAAAGCTAGAGAGCTGTGTCAGAAACAACATTAAGTCTGGGAAGCCTAGGGCCATGGCTAAGAAATGTATCCAAAAAGGAGCCCTACATGGCTAAAGGGTATAATACATTAGACCTGTAAGCAAGTAATCAAGTGCTCCAAAAAGAAGTGGACTAGTCCACAGCTATGCTCCTGGCTGAAACACACCAAACTAAATGTTAGATACTCCCTCCCACTAACCCCCCGGGACAGGGTGGCCAAGGAACAAACTGCAGGTCCATCACCACTTCACACAAGTCACTCAAGGAACAACTTTCCACAGGAAGAAGTGAAAATAAGATGGAGACCTGAAGAGTCTCCCTCTCTACCTCAACTACACTGGGCAGGGGAATAGAATAGGGGTCCACATATAAATAAATAACAACCTCCCTAGAATTACTAAATGTAGAAGGGAGAACACTAACCCCCCAAAAGACCCCAAGAAACAAGCTACTAATAAGGACATCAAGTCACTAAAAAGCAATGAAGAACTGTGTTCAAACAGGCCACAGAAGTTCAGGGACCACAAAGAGTAAGACAGAAAGGTTGGGAATGGAAGAAAGCTCTTACCAATAGATATACCTGCCTAGTCAGTGCAGGGTTTTGGCCCTGCCTTTCCACCAAGGATCAGGGACAAAAACTGATGAGGAGACTAGACGCAGCTCTGCCACAGTCAGAAGTCTTCAGCTCTATTGAAGTCCAGCAGTAGCGGCAGAGAAGTTACCCACTACTACTCAGTCCCTCTAAAGAACATACCAGCTTGGCCCAGTGACAAACTTATTCATGCCTCAAGGTCTCCACTATTCAACCCTATGAACTCTGACTAACCTAAGAAGGAGATGGGTAGAACCAAGCAGTGAAACAAAAAAAGAAGTTATGTACTCACCGTAACGTTCCATGTGAGTTGTTCCATCTTGCCTTCATTCTTCACTGATGGGTTAGGAGGCAATCCTCGGCTCTGACACGGCTGACTGGCAAGCTCAAAGTTCTCCAGTAGCTCGAGACCCAACCCCTTATCCCACAATGCACTGCTGGAATTATCTCAGATCTTGTTTGCTGCATACCTTAAAGAAGTACAATAATTATTCTGCCTAGGAATGTAGACACATTGGAAAACCAGGATGAGGAGAGCCTCCAGGCCAACTGCCAGCCAGGAGGGGGAAGGAGGGAGGGACGTGAGAATGAAGGCGAGATGGAACAACTCACATGGAACGTTATGGTAAGTACATAACTTCTTTATGTGAAGTTGTTCAATCTCGCCATTCATTCTTCACTGATGGGTTAGTGTCCCTAGCACACTGATCTTGGGTGGCTCACGGACGTCCACTCTTTAGAACCGTAGAACCAAAAGAAGCCCTGTCCCTGGAAGCCTTATCCACTTTGTAATTAGTTATAAAAGTGTGAGGTTTAGACCATGTGGCTGCTGCACAGATGTTGTCCAAAGGTAATTTGGCTTGAAAGGCTGAAGAGGTAGAAACTGCTATGGCTGAATGAGCCTTCAGCTTAATAGACAAGGGCATGTTATGACAAGAATACGTGTAGGTGATACAATCCGACAGCCACTTAGGGTTGTTTTGGCAACTGGTCTACCTTTCCTGGCATCAGAAAAAGACACAAAGAGCTGATCTGATTTCCTAATGTCTTTTGTTCTGTCTAAATAAAAATCTAAGTTGTCTATGAACATCGAGTTTGTGCAAGATATATTCCAATTTGTTGGTGTGATTAGGGAAGAAAACGGAAAACTCAATGACTTGATTAATGTTTATATCAGAACATACTTAAGGCAAAAAGTATGGATTTGTCCTGAGAGATGCTCTATCAGCATAGAAGACCATATAAGGGGGATGGATGGATAGGGCTTAGAGCTCTGACACTCTGTGGGCTGAAGTGATGGCTACTAAGAAGATAGTTTTCCACGATAGAAATTTTAGTTCACAAGATTATGCAGGCTCAAAAGGAGGAAGAATGATGCGAGATAACATAAAATTCAAATTCCAGGAAGAGTAAGGTGTCTTCACTGGAGGCCTCATGTGAAAAGAACCTTTTAGAAAAGTCTTATAGACAATTGGTGAGCTATAATATTCAAACCATCGATTCCTAGATGGAAATTAGACATAGCAGCTAATTGCACTCGCACCATAGCAGACCCTGCTCCTTTGTTTAAGATTTCTGTCAAGAATTGTAAAACAGAAGACAATGGCGCTTGGTAATGGACAATGTTGTGGGAAGAAGCCCAAATGGAAAATCTCTTCCACTTACTACGATACAATTTTCTAGTGGAAAGTTTATGGGAAGCCAACAAAATTTGACTAGTGTCATGGGAAAGATTATAAACTAGGTTCCGTTCTCAGTTGCTGTGCGTCCCTGGCCTTACACCTACACTTTCATGCCCTGCATTACCCTTTGTGACTACGCCTGGCTGGACACCTAGACTTAAAATAAATTAAAACAATCTCTGTTGCCTCATCCCCTTTACGGGAATAGAACCAAGCTTCTCCTAGATGTATAACTACTGAAGGAATTAAGAAAGTATGTGCAACTGCTGCCAACCCTCTGTATTACTTTATTTGCCTAAAGTCCTGCTAGGTGTTTCATCAGCACGCTCCCTTGCCAGGAAAGCCAGCAGCCAAACCTTTCTTAATTCTGTATCCCCCATACTTGCCCCTCTTCTAGCTCCCTGATTTACACTAGCCTCTCTTCTCTCCTCCCAGTCCAGGGATTTGCCTTGGTGGAGCCACAGGTGTACTTTAGCATTTGTCCACTACATGGCACCGTCTCCTCACTATTTTTGACTTCCCATATCTTCGCTTTACTTTCTTGTCTTCTGTATAGTTCTAAATTTTCTATTTTCCCTCTCTCTTTTTCTTAAACATCAGGCCCACTGTATCCTACTAAATACCTGTCCCCTGTACTACCTTCTGCAATCAACACTCCACTGATAGGTTCTCGTTCTTCTCCTGCCTTCCTTTGGCTCTTGGCTCCGGCCACATTGTTTCTACCCTACTTGACCTCTCTAAGGCCTTTGACACTATCTCTCAGAATCTACTTCTAACTAAACTCTCTAAGCTTAACCATTCACCTTCCTCTCTGATCTGGTTCTCCAGCTACTTATCCAATAGATATCAAGCAGTAAAATGGAAAAAGGCCACCTCCTCATTCCTTAACACCCCAACTGGAGTTCCCCAGGGTTCCATACTTGGTCCCCTCCTCTTCAATATATTTATAAACGACTTCCGCAACTCTATCCCTTTCTCAAATATCATCCAATACGCAGATGATTCAACTATTAACTGTTCTGCCACCTCCATCCCTACACTCCTAAAGCTTACACAAGATGCATTCTCAACCACTGAACAATGGATGAAAAAAAATCACCTAGCACTTAATGCCTCTAAAACCAAATTAATGTTATTTACTCCCTCTAAAGTCACCTCTTTCAATACAAACACATTCTCTATCAATAGCCATAACAACACATCTCTGGAATTGGTGTCAGAGGCCAAATTACTAGGGGTCCAAATTGACAGTCAGCTTAAATTCAATTCCCACCTTCAACTAAATATCAAAAAAAAACCACCAAAAACTTGCATGCTCTACCGACAAAATCGTTATCTCACGCCCTCCACTAAAATCACTCTCTCTACCACATTTCTTATCCCTCCCTCCTCTATGGAGCCCCACTCCTAACTAGCCTACAATCTTCCCTTAAAACACAACTTTCCTCTTGTTACAACAAAATTGCCAAGTTCGCTAGCAGCCATAAGTCCTCCACCCACCACTGTTCTTCTCTCCACAAACTAAAATGGCTAGAACTATCCAATCATCTCACCTACACTCAACTTACTCTTGCACACAAGCTCATTTTCAACCCCTCCCTCTGTCCCTCCCTTCCCTTTGCCTTTAAAATGCACCTACCTGACATATTACTAAGATCTAACAACCAAAACCTAATAGAATTGTATAAACCAACTTGTCCCCCAGGTAAAAATCTCCTGTCCTATGGTCTAACATGTCTCTGGAACTCTCTACCACCATCCATTCGTACCACCTCTAACCGCTTTCTATTCAAAAAATCTCTTCACTCACATCTAGTATCCCAGTGGGAATGCTCCTGCTCCCACCCCACGTAATTTACACTGGCAATTTCCATTTTACTTTTCTCTCCCCCTCTTTACACTGGCAATTTCCATTTTACTTTCTCTCCTAACTCGTACATCCTTCCTCTTGTACTTACTAAGCTATTTACAAAGAATGTATTAGAATGTACCTCTTAAGTGCAAGCTTCCTTAAGATGTAATGGCTTCTCAGTATTTATACTGTAATGTTCCTTTTTTACTAGTCTGTAGCATCTGTAATATTTTTCACTAGTCTGTACTATTTGTAATGTTTTTTGCTCTAGTCTGTAACATTTGTAATAATTGTAACCTAAAACCTTATTGCAACCTTGCTGTTTTTGGAGCTTTTCTCCCCGGACTCCATTGAAAACGGGTTCATCTTGGCCCAATGGACTATCCTGGTAAACCAACTGCAAATAAATAAATAAATAAATAAAATAAAGCCTGGCTATGCAGGGAATTGGAGCAGCCAAGCGGTTAGCTTCAGTGTCTGGAAGGATGGATGAAGATCCCCTAACGGATGTGTCAACAAGTCCTGAACTGGGTCCAGGATCCATGGTTCTTCCAGAATGTGATGGTAAAGAAACAGAAACCAAATCTGCCGAGGCCAATGAGGGGCTATAAGGATGATCGTCCATCCCAGCGACTTTGCTTTCTGTAAGAATTTGGGTATCGGGGGAATTGGTGGAAATGCATAGAGAAGACCCGGGCACCAATTGTGGACAAGAGCATCCCTCGGGGAGTGACCTGGCATGGGAATCAGGGCAAAATAGCTTCTGCATTTGTTGCTGATATGACTGGCGAACAGGTCGCAGGAAGGCCAGCCCCATTTGCAGAAAATCCTGTCCGCAATCTCTTGTTTGAGGGACCATTCGTGGGACAACAAAATTGCCCTGCTCAGTCTGTCCGCTATGACGTTGGATTTGCCTGGGATGTGCGTTGCTAACAGAAAGCACTGGGATGACACTGCCCACTGCCATACTCTGAAGGCTTCTCTGCAAAGGGGATAAGACTTGGTCCCGCCTTGCTTGTTCAGGTAACAGACCTCTGACATGTTGTCTGTCTGTGTTGCAATTGTCCCTAGAGGAAGAGAGTCCTGAAAGTATTGCAACACTAGAAGTACTGCTCTCATCTCCAGGACATTGATATGCAGATACGATTCTTGATCTGTCCATGTGCCTTGGGCAGTCTTTCCCTGAAAAAGCCCCCCCATCCGGAAAGCATCCTTGGTCACAGTGGCAACTGGAGGGGGAGCATGAAGGGACGTCCTATTGTGACATGAAGTCACATCAACCACCACTGAAGATCCTATTTGCAGGAATTCGTTATCAGGATCATGTGACTCATTGCAAGTTCTTGGTAAGACCATTACGTGAATAGAAGCCATTGAAGGATTCTCATATGCATCCTTGCTAATGGGATTGCTAAAGTAGCTGCCGCCATCAATCCTAGAACTTTCAATACCTCTGCAGCTTGTGCTCTGTTCTTTGATATCAGGGACATGATGTGTTGGCGAAGAATACAAATTCTTTCTGGTGGAAGAAGAAGAGTGGTGGTTGACATATCTAATTCTGTCCCTATAAAAACGATATGCTGCGAAGGCAACAAGGCAGATTTTTCAAAGTTGACTGTAATGCCTAGCCAATCGCAGAGTGTAAGAGTAGCCTCTCGCGCTTGAAGAAGTTGATGCCTGATGGTGGAGGAAAGGAGCCAATCATCCAAATACAGTAACACCTGGAATCCTAGACGCCTCAGGTGAGCCATGACTACTGCCATGCACTTGGTGAACACTCAGGGGGCTGCAGTGAGACCAAAGGGCAGAGCTCAGAACTGATAATGATTGGCTCCCAGCCGGAAACACAGGTCATCTCTGGATGGCCTGGCCATCTTTATGTGGTAGTACGCATCCTTGAGATCGATTGAGCACATCCAATTGTCCTTCCCTAGAAACGGAAGTATGGACTGTAGCATGACCATTTGGAACTTCTCTTTTCTCACAAATTGGTTGAGTCTTCTGAGATCCAAAATGGGTCTCCAGTCCCATTTTCTATGGAACCAAAAAGAATCTTGAGTAAGTTCCGAATCCTGTTTGGCCTACCGGGATTGGCTGGATGACTTTTTTCTAGCAATCGGCGTACCTCTATTGCTGCTTGTCCCATGTGACTGGTTGGAACGTCCGGAATTTTTTTGACGGGAAGGGGCTGGGTGGCGAATGGTATGAACTACCCTCTGGAAATGATACTTTGTACCTAAATGTCATTTGTTATATTTAGCCAGGCTTTTGGGCACAACGAAAAGCGACCCCCAGCTGCCTCCAGAGTAGAACAGCTGGGCCTCTTTTCAGGAGCGCTGGTAGGACTGACCAGAGAAGTGATCTCTGTCATCCTGGTGTTGCGGACCCCCTCTGCTGTGAGGGCAGCCTCTTCCATTGAAACCCCCTCCTCTTCCTCTGGAGGGGGGCTCTCCATGTGTGTCTTGAAAGGCTCCTTGGGCTTTCCGGAACCACATCTTTCCTCCTCTCTGACCTTTAGGAAAGGGTCGAGTGGGGGGGGGTGGAAAAACGGACTCCGACAGCAGATAGAGTCTGTCTTTCTTGCTCACACCTGGTCAAAGTCTCCTTCACCTTTGGCCCAACAAAGATGAGCCGTCAAATGGGGTATAAGTAAAGGAAGACTTGAAGGGTTCCGCGAAGGAACAGAGTCTCATCCAGGCATGCCTACAAAGAGCAATTCCTGTACCTGCAACTCTACTCGAACCATTAGCTGCGTAAGATACGAGACACCTGGACGAGTTGATTATTGAATTGAGGGTAGAGAGCTGAGTGGCAATCTTGTTGGATACAATCGTAGCTACAGCACCCTGAAGAGTGTCTCCCAACTCTTTAAGGAGATCTCTCTGCAGTCTGGTAAATTGTGTCAAGTAGTTCAGTGATCTGAGTGAGAAAGTCGCTGAGCTGAACATGCGTTTCTCATATCTATCCATGATCCTAGATTCTCTGTTAGGAGGATGGATAGAAGAGGAAGTCTCAGACATTTCCTTTTTGGTGGCTGCCGCCACCACCATGGCATGAACAGGAACTCCCTTGGTCAAAAAGGACTTATCCACGGGGGCAGAAATAACCTTATTAGGCCTCCTAGGTACAGGTTCCATAGATTCTGGTGACTCTCACGCCCTACGAGAGACCAGATCCATAAGCTCATCATAGGGTGGAGATACCCAAAAGGTGGAAGGTTGAAACCCGAACGCCTTCAGGAGAACTGACTCGTCATCAGTAGGGCTCTCGGACTGCCAATCACTCCTCTGCCTAAGAATTTCAAGAATCTCCGCAAAGGAGATGTCCTCAGAGGGGGATCTAGGGGACCCTTCTGATTCATCCAAGTCGGTGTCCAATGTGAGAGATTCCTGTTGGGAGTCCAAATGCCTCCTCTTGTATAATCTCTTCCTGGGAACCTCTTCAGGGGGAACTTATGGAGAGGTCTCAGAAGAACAGGGAGCGCCCTGTGGGGCTACCTGAGGCTCAGGGTCTCTACGCATGGGATGACCAGAGGAAACAGAAACTGACACAGGCACTTTAGGGGAAGAAAAGGCCAGACCTTGAGATGAGGAAGTCTTAGGAGACCACACTCGCCTCATGGTTTCGAATGCACCTTGTCTCTGATCAGAAGGAGTCGACGGAGCCGCAATCTCCTTCCGCACCGAAGCCGTGGGCTCCAAGCCCGAGGTAGGAGCCGACCTCACCCGAGCCGAGGTCCTGGGAGGAAGAGTCAGCACCGACAAGTCGGAGCGACTATCCTCCCCAGACCCGACTGGAGAGTGTCGGCTACTAGAGTCCCCGGTCGGCACCGAGAACGTCCGAGCAGATGGAGCCGACGACACTGGAGCAGGTGTCGGCTCCAAGGGATCCATAATCATCAGGTCAGCCTCCTCCGGTGCCAAAGGTCCGGTATGGCTGGAGCCAGGAGCAGACAATTCAAGAGTAGTGGTCTTCAGCTCTGATGGTTGGGTCTGAGCCGACAGCAATTTAGCTAGGCCTGGTGCCTTTAAGAGTTTCTGAACCAGCCGGTCCATATCCAGATCAGAAAGGCTGACAGAAGACCTGGAAGAGTGAAGAGATGGAGCAGACTGGAGCAATATTGCTGGAGGTTTTTTGGCAACCGATTCCAGAGAAATGTGCCGGTTCTGAAAAGAACAGACTGTCTGCTCCGAAGGCAGTGGAGCCAAAGTCACCACACTTTCTGACCTTTTTCCTTTTTTAGTCCTGGATTCAGAGGAAGATTTGGACGATTAGTTGGCCCCATCTTGGTCAGACAATGCCTCAGAAAAAGGGTGTTTGATAATACCCCTATCAATTAACTTCCTCTTCCTTTCTGCAAGCACTCTGGTGGAAAAGGAGTGACAGATACTGCATGACTCTTGCAGGTGCACCTCACCCAAACAGTAAACACACTGCACATGGGCATCCATGACGGACATTTTCTGTCCGCAGTCTGGGCATTTTTTAAACCCAGACTTTGGACGTTTTTCCTTCTCTTCAGACATTTCATAATATCCAATAAAATGAAACACACTGTTTAACTATGAGCTATTTAAGAAGAAATCTAACTAACTCACACAATACACACACAGCCCAAAAGGGGTAACTAATAACTATACAAATTTAAATAGCATCAAGTAATCCAATAACAAGAATCCCAGAAAGAGAACACTGACTAACAACTATAAGAAAAGATCCTAAGGCCAAAGGGCCGAAGGCAAAGAAAGATTTTACTGAGAAAAGGGGTATGAACACAGAAAACAACTATTTACTAGCTAGTAATATCTAGTATTATATAGTAATCAAAGATAGATAAAAATTTAAATATAAAACTTGCTTAAAGCTGAAAACTCCCCAAAATAGTCGCGAGCAATGCTGGAAACCAAGAGATCTGTGCCGCGGCAAACTAAATCTGAGGTAATTCCAGCAGTGCATTGTGGGATAAGGGGTTGGGTCTCGAGCTACTGTAGAACTTTGAGCTTGCTAGTCAGTCATGTCAGAGCCAAGGATCAGCTCCGAACCCATCAGTGAAGAATGAACGGCGTGACTGAACAACTTCACATCTACCATTGCAAGTAATGAGTATCCATATCACAGTTTGAATCCTCACTTGCTGCTTTGTCCTACACGATGAAATGAGAATCGAAAAATCAGGCCCTGGGACGACATGGAACAAGGACCCACAAGGAAAGGAACTGTACTCCTAAGAGAACCAAGCAATTATCCTCTTCCCATAGCTAGGAAGGCTGGGAGAGAGGAATACAACCTCAGGACCCTTGCCAAACAGGGAAGCTCTGACACCCCTAGAAAAGAGGCTGCACCATGGTGAAGAGAGATCAGAATGCCACACAAGATGCCTAGATGAAGCCCCCTCTTAGCAAAAGGGGCAACTGGTAGAGGCAGTAGGTTGCTCAGCCCAGAAGACAGCCATTCTAAAGGAAAGTCCAATCAGGAACCCATAAACGTGAGGATGCAAAATTAGGTGGCTCTAAGAATAAAAAAGAGAGAGTGAGGGGCTCCCAAGAAAAGTTTATCTTCTCTAGAAGCAAGTCAGGAGCACTCATACCAGAGGGACACTTCCAAGAGAAGAAAGTAGGGTCCACCACAAATGAGACAAGTTGAACAAAAGGGGTAAATCCACTGTCAGAATATTCCACTTCTAAGAAGTAAGAGGCTTCACTGCTCAGACAGTGGCACAGCTCAACCCTGCTATCATTACCCTAAGCACAACATTTCATGAGAAGAAGGGAGTGGGAAGAGGAACAAAAGGCCAAAGGAAGGATCCAGCAGAAAACTCATACCACTGCCAGACACTTTCTCCCTGAAGCTGAAAGGGAAATACTCTCTCATCTAGCAACCTTGCTGTGCAAACAGAAGAGCAGGTCCTACCCTCTGAGCAGGTCTATCTTATGGAGAGGATGAGACTATGGCAGTTGAGTCCACTGCCAAAGGAACCAGCAGACCTTCCTCCATCTCTGACTATAGATCAAGAGGAAGAAACCCTAAATGAGCAGAAGACTGTCGACTACTCAGGAAGGCAAAAAATGACTCCATCTTGAACTGTGCCATTATGAAAGGGGGCACCTAGAAACAATGCATCCAGCAAATTCGCAACAGGAAATGATCTTAACCAGGCCCAAATTCCACAGGCATGATAACTTAAACATCACCTACATCTAAAATAACTAGGGGGAAACAGCAAATATAACCAGGTGTAGTCCAGTGCCCCATTTAGGAGGCACTGTGCCAAAATGAGCTAAGACAAACTCCTGAACCTCATCTATATCGAGAACAAAGGCATCCTCCCTCTGACCTCTATGGACCAACTCTCTTAGTTGGCCATGTGGCCTAATGGATATGAAGTCTCACTTCAGATCAGAAGACTGTAGATTTGAGTCCTACCATGGTCGCACAACGAGTAACATAGACATTTGGGTAGATCATGCTTATTAAACCTGGTACACTTCTTTGAGACTATCACCAAAACCATGGACGAAGGTAAGAGTGTACACACAGCCTATCTCAACCTTGCCAAGGCTTTCAACATAAATCCCCACTCTGTAATCATTGAGAAACTCTCCCATATAGGGATTCACCCTTACACTACTAGATGGGTAGCCAAGTGGCTTACCAACAGAACACACACTGTCCAAATTGGTGACTCCACCTCCACCAGTAGACCCATCACCAGTGGAGTATCACAGGGGTCTGTGCTGGGCCCCTTACTGTTCGGCATCTATTTCTCAGAAGTCCAGGCCAAAGTAGACAGCCTTTGGCTCACCAAGTTCATTGATGATTGTAAACTGGGAGCAATCACTGAAACCCACAAAGATGTCAACATATTACAGGAAGAGGTAACAAACAAATGATTGGTGCCAAAGTCATGGTCTAAAACTAAATGCAAAAAAAATGCATTATTATTTCCTTTGGCAAAGCGGAATTCCCTACAAATTACAATACTGACAGCAACCCCCCTGAGTTCCAACCCAGTGGTGCGAGACTTGGAAACACATGTTGACAGGAATCTGAACTTTGACCACCAAGTTTCCACAGTGGTAAGGAAAGCCTTGTATGTAGTGCACCTCATAAGCAAAGACACAGCATCTAGGTCAAGGGATGTTACAACTCCACTGCACATGACCCTCATCAGATCACTAATAGAGTATAATGCACCTTTTGCATGTACCTCACCAGATACCTGCAGCAGCTGGAGAGCCCACAGAGGTTTCTCACTAAGAAAACACAGGGACTCCAAACCATGACCTACATGGATAGGCTTGAAGCCCTGTCACTTTAGTCTGTATCTTATAGGTTGCAGACAGGTGACTTGTGCCAGGCCAATAGGGCAATCTCCAGCCCTGCTCTAATAGAAATGCTGCACATCCGTAAGTCAAATGGCTCAACAGTCACTTATTCCAGGGATATCATCCTAGCTTGTGACATTAACAGATCATGCTGGAAAGACAGATATAGCTGAAAGAGAGTGCCGGTTCTCTGGAACAGACTCCCTATTCACATAAAATAGAGCTCGTCACTGACCCTATCCAAACATAACCTAGATAATTGGATGGCAGATCACAAATTCACCCCTGGGGTGGCACCCATGTCCCTCATAGAAAGAGGTAGGCGGTGCTGATCACAGACCCACTCTGTTCATAAATCTGTTCTGCGAACTACCCAGAAAAGAACAAATGGGGATACTTGGGATTAACATAGCTAGGCTTGCAAAGGATCTAGGGTCACTAGTCTAGATAACTCCTATGAACCTATAAATTAAGGCACATGGGGACACGGACCTACACCCTCCACCATTTACAACAGCCATATCCTGACAGAACTCAAGCAAACCTGAGTCTCAGCATGCAACTACTGTATGTTAGGCAAAGAAAGGCCATGTGATGGAGCACACACAAGGACCCCTGCCTGGCCTGGAAAAAATGTCAGTAACTAGTTCCTGATGGGGGAATCCCACACCAGTAACTTAAATACCTGTCAAGATTTGAACATGTTACTGAATTCTTGACCTCCATACCTAGTATTGGCTGATCCACTGATTCCTCATCTTGGGCCGACGAGTCCAGATGGTGTGTGTGTGTGTGTGTGTGTGTGTGTGTGTGTGTGTGTGTGTGTGTGTGTGTGTGTGTGTGTGTAGGGTAGGGTTGGGGAACTACAGGAGAAAAGATATCAAGCCAGAGTACCCCAGATTAGTGACACTGTACATTCAGGGATGACTACCCACAATTAACCCAAATGGATACAGGGACAAGACAATTAGCTAAGGGAACATTGTGCAAATGCCGCAGGATGCTCCACCCCAGGGCAGGAGCCAGAGGTGTACCTTTCACTAGCCTCAAGTATCTCTTCTGAAATGGAGAATGACTCACCATTATTCAAGGGGGACACTCCTTTCTACAAGGAATCATGAAAGGCTGTGAAAGCATGTGATATTTTCTGGGAGGACAGGACTCCAGTCAGTTTTCCTGATAAGGGGAACATACGCTCCATAAGATACAGTTAGAGGCCTCTTACTCCATTTCAAGACCAATGTCAGAGGAACAAGAGGATATTTTTTTTACTTGGGTCACCAAACACAAAGGCTAAATAAATGCAGGCCGTTCACTGTAGATAGTACAGATTATAATCTAAACTGTGCGAGTGGGAAAATGGAAATGGCTGGTGAAAAGGATGAGGAGAACTTAAAACAGTAGATGCATTACATCATGGTGCATATCTGACTCTGACCATGAAAAAAGAAGGCATATTATGCGTGATAGAAACAGTAACCCAGCTTTATTACCCTTTAAGGAAAGCCCTCATTTTTAAGTGCCATGCATTTCTGAGCATTTAAAGTCCTGCTGCCTAAAAATAAGTTGACATTAAAAATAAAAACAAAAAACATATAGTGCAAAACATTTACGTGTAAGATTCCATTCTCTATCCCCCAAAACAAGCAAATATCCTGTTGAAAAAATAGCATTCACATTGCACTGTTATTTCTTTAACATCAAATAACTAACACCCATACGTTTGAAATAGCCACTCAGGAAATGTCAGCTTCTGAATTCAAAATCTGACTGATTATATGACATCAGCTAATAAATAACTGTATTCTTTTTTCAACATACAAGATTATACCGCCTTTGGCAGTGTTAATCTTACAGGTGGGTGCAGGATGCAAAATTATGTGTCACAGCAAAAAAAGCTACAATCAAGAATGTAAGAAACAAATATGATGGGCTGCTAGGCCATACCCCATGCCACTTCTATGGTTATGACTTGCAAGATCTTCTCCCTTTCCTGGGAGACAGCAGCATACCCACACCCCCTCCCACCACGGCCACCACTAAGCCCTGACATTTGCTATTTGATCCTGGGTTGCTGACATTCAAGCCAGAAGCTCTTCCTCTCAGTCAAAAGGTCAGGACCTAAAAGTCAAAGTTTACAAGAAAGTGTCCTCACTTTAGGAAATGATAGCCATCATAGTCAATGTGTGTTTATAAAAATACCAACATTGCAATCTTGGGATCAAACAATGAGCACTGTGAAAGTCATGATTGTACATTCACTTAATTAAATACAGGCTCACTTGAGGAGATTCTAAATTGTCCTACATTTTGGTAAATTAATCTTAAGAACCTACCTTTCATCAAAACTATTAAATAACTGCCTCATTTGTAAGACAATTCTGTACAGCAAACAAAAATACTATTTGGGCATGCACTGATGATTAACATTACTCTCCCTATCAATGTATGGAGTTACAAGCCTGGTAGATATGTAGTACAGAGGTCTCCAAGTGCATGCTGCTGATAAATATTCTGTATACGTGAGTATGATATTCTCACTGTTCACGGGTACACCATACAACCCTGACCAAGTCATTTATGTAGGTCGAAGAAGTTACAAAAACATTCTCTAAAAGAATTCCCCTTTGTTTAGGGGATCTTACCCTACTAAAAACAAAAACAGTAAGCCATTTGGTCTTCTGTCCAATTACAAAGTTAAATACAGGCAAAGCAACACAATCAGTGTCAGTTTTACACTACAAGAAAACATCGACAATACACCTTCCATTCAAACTGGGAAAAGCACTTCAGACATTCAGATTTTGTATTGTTCTTGAGTCACAAAATATTACTGCTACAAACCATGTCAACATCACTCACTTAATTACGGAAAGGATTTAAAAAGATGAATGTTATTACTACAGTTGTTATACTCAAACTATCTCATGTCTATCCAAATTGCAAATTAAAAAAAAATAAGTTCTGCAGTAAGGACGTCTGCAAGGCATGGAAAAAAAAAACATTCAAAAATATCGTTTACAAACTACCTTGACTCAAACCCAAATGAGCATTACCATTCAGTCAAATTTACATACACACTTCTTAGCATTTCACTTTGCAACAATATTATATACTCCACATGCTGGACTTTCTGGAAGTAAACAGAAGTGAATTTAATGTACGAATTTTAATTATGCATTCTCAGATAGATAACGCCAAAAAAAAAAAAAAAAAAAAAACTAGTCCTGCTGCCTTAAAGGGTTTGATTTCTCCAGCTTTTCTTTTTTTTAATTTCTTCAAGTCTTTTGGGTTTCCTAATACCATGACGGGAAAGGACCCCATTCCTAAGTCAAAGTATGACTACAGTTCATGAAATAGCTTGGGAAAACTTTACATCAATGGCAATCAAATATATATCTGCACATAAGTTATGCAATAATAACAAAAAGAAAAAAGAATATTTTCAGAATTACTAGTGTAGACTTTTTGACCTAATCCAAACTAAATAATCTTCCAAAATGTGGGTCTCTAACTACATTCCAGGAAAACCTCCATCAGTATAATTTCTGGCCCTATAACCATTAGACATTGTTACCATCACACGGTAACTTTTGATTTTACAAAATATTTTGTTATATCATTTTGTTATCCTCTGGCATCCATGGTGTAAATATGTTGTAAATATGGTATAAATAGAAGTACATGGTGTAAATAGTTCTTTTTTATGGTTATACCCTCCTTACCACTTTTCTTTCTTCTTAAGACAGTCATATATTCTTACTTCCAAGCCACTTTCCATTTGTATCCCTAGACTTTGACTGTAATAGGTTATTGGGGGTCTTTACTGCTTATATTGGTCTCTAAGATGTAAGCTTCCTTGTAAGATAATTGCTGTGTTCTAAATGCATAGTTTTTGCACTAACTGTTACATATATACCTATACTTTACTGCTTCCCGCAATGACTTACAGTTTTTCCTTTGTATGTTTAAAAAGTTTGAAAAATTCAATAAAAATATATTTGAAAAAAAAAAAGAAAGAAGTATTGTTTCACTCTTTGATGTTAGCCAGAAGTGGTCTTCGCAGCACCTACAATGTGCCCAGTAATGACTCCTCCTGCAATTCGTATGGAGTTACATGTATTAGTAACATACCCAAGTATGATTGTAAATTCTTTTCTACAAGACCCATTGCTCCTGCTACTATTTGATCTGTCTGGGTATCCTTCATCTACACTGGCCTCATTTCTGCCAGCAGATCCTGGTATTTTATGACTTTGTGTCTCTCTATACGTAAGACATTGTAGTTACTGGGTGCAGCAATTTCAATGATTAATGCTATTTTGTCTTCTTTTCATGGAGTACACTATCTGGTTTTCTCACATCTATTTTTTGAACTGTTGGTAATGGGTGATCCCATGTGATATAAGCTTCAGCATTTTCTATAATGCTTTGCCACATTATTATGCCTTTCAGTATACAGTCCTTCTGCCATTAGTATATCACAAACAGCAACAAGATGTGCGACTGTTTCCAATTCTGTTTTACAAAACCTACATTTGCCTGTTTCTCCCACATGTTCAACAGACTTGGCACACCAACGTGTATGTAGTCCACCATCTTGGATCTCCAATATTAACCTTTCGTCTTTTGGTTTAAATTCACCTCTTCTTAACCATTCTTGTGTTCTATCCTGATCAACATGAAGTTGTTCCAAGAGTTTTCTAAACTTGCAACTATATGCATTTTCGCATTTCTTGCCTTCTCATCTGATCCTTCACCTTATAGTCTTTCTTTTGTTACTTGGCACGTTCAGTTCCTGCCTGATTTTTATCTACTTCTGGTTTAATCAATTTCAAGGAGGCTCATACCACCTTCAGAACAGGGAATACATAGTCTTTGTATGCACTGATTTTTATAAATCATTTGATGAGAATGAAGCATTCTTCTTGTTTTACTGTCCAACCTATCCAACACCTTTTGAGGCCAGTCAATCACACCAAAACTTTAAGTTAGGACAGGAAGAGCAACTTGGTTTATAGCTTGGAGTTTGTTCCTAGATGTCAACGCTGTTTTCTGTATTAAGTATTCTAAAAATTCCTTGCTAAGTTTTACTCATATTTGTTCATGTTTTATTGTTGAGCCTTCATCAGTTCCCAAATATGTATACACTTCCTCTTGCTCAAGTTCTTTTAAATCACATTCCTGTTCCAAACTGATGTTTTCTTGGTGCTGCAGCTTTCCTGCTTTAAAGGTTGCTTTTGCACATTTATCAAGAACAAATGACATCCTTATAATCATCTGAAAATGTTTTGACCACTTGCAGTTGTGCTTTCAGTTCCTCATCTGATGAACTATACAATTTTAAATAATCTAAAAAAAGAAGATGAGAAGTCTTTACACTTTGTTTTCTGGGAGCCAAACTGTAGTCATGACCTAATCTGTTAAGTAGACAGTTTAATGGGTTAAGGGCAAGACAAAGGAGTAGTGGTGACAGAAAGTCACCCTGGAATATCTCCCTTTGAATTTTCATCCTTGGAATAATCATATTTTATTTTATCATGGCTTAATGCAAACTGGTATACCACTGTTTCATGACCTCTGTAATGTAATTGATCATTGTAGGGTGTTATCTTATACATTTTCAAGCACTCTCATCCATGAATGTGAGATACTGTCAAATGTTTTTTGTCTACCCATGTCATACTTAGATTCTTCCCCTTTTTACAGTTCTCCATTATGACTAACAACAAATGATCCTTTGTTCCATATGACTTTCTTTTACTACCCTTTGCTATGATTGAGTTTTCTTCTAAATGACTATAAACTCTGTCGGCATCACTTCTAAAGTATAGTCTATATGTCATCGGAAGGCAAGTTATTGGTCTACAGTTCTTAAGATAGCTTGCAGGTTTCACTCAAGTAGGAGTATTGGTTTTCTTGCTGTTAACAAGACCGGTGTCTTTTTGGGGTGTGCATATAAATAGTTTGTACTCATGGCTAAATCTTCATATAAAGATGTTAATACTTTTAGCCAGAAATTAGGTACTGCATATGGGCAAGGGGTTTTCTGACTAGGAGCTTTTCTTAACTTTGTTTCAGTCTCTCTAGCCATTACATCATCCCATTTCATATCCTGTACATTTGAACTTTTTCTTTTTTCTTTTACTTCTTCTATCCATTTAGCATCTTTATGTTCCACAGGATCTTCATAGATATTTCTCCAAAATGTATCTACTACTTCTTTTTTGGTGTTAGTTCAATTCCTTTTGCCTTGTTTCCCAGTTCTCTATAAAACTTTTTTGGGTCATCAGGAAATTGCTTACTTTGTATTTTCCCTTTATATTTATCTGCATATCTTAAAAGTTTTTCTGCCTATGCTGAGATTTTTAGTTTATTATTTGCAATAGTGCACGACAGATCCTGATCTATTTTGATACTGATATTGTTTTTATCATGTCTATCTTTCTGAGAATTTTTGTTGATCTGTTCCCTCTTCTATACTCTTCAAACAGTGACGTTTCTTGTCTTAATTGCTTTATAATTTTCTCTATTTGATACTTCCATGATGGCATTGAATATCTCCCCTTCCCTTACTATCCTGTGTTTTTGTGGTAAGACATTATCTGTTATTAATTTAGCTGCAAAGTAATATATTTTATTTACTTCTTTTATATCTCATAAATCTCTATGGATAGTCCTAATTACGGTGTTCATTTGTTTAATCAAACTTCTAACTTTTGGGGTTTTATTGACTTTCTGTAGTCTGTTTCTTTCATTGATCTTCATATGTCTGCCCATCTCTATTAAATCAAGCAACTTCTCTTAGAAAATTTTCTTCTAAACAGAGGGCACACTCTTTGTTCTCCATTTATTGTAGGCATTCTACAGAAAGTTCTGGAGCATTTTTCTGTGTCACATTCTCTACAGTTTTATCCTGTGTCATCCTCTTTCATATGGGAACTCACTTGACTTATCACTCCACAACATTGACTGTGTCAAAGTTACACAGTTTCCTGTTCCTTCCCTTGCTGTGCAACTCCAACTGAATGTTTGTACTGGTTTCCTATGGAAGGCTTCAAAGTATCTTCATGTGGCAACTGATCAGATGTTTCCTGCTCCACTGGATTCTTCCTAATTTGGTGATCCATTGCTCTATTCTGCTGTGATGTTAGATTTTCTACACTGTTTCAATTTGCAGGTAATTCATAACCTCGGTTTCTATTTCTTTAACTTCTCTATTACTAATCTGCTTTTCTACTTTTCCTAATTTTTGTTTTGTAAAATTTTCCATGTCTGAATGTCTTTGCTTGTACTTCTCTTCAAATATCTTTGGTACTGCTGTTTTTGTATTGATTAGTTTTGCTTTTTACTTTGCATAAATATTGTACCAATAAATTCTTTTTTCTCCATGTCATTCTTTCTTCAGATGTCTCCTGCTCCCCCCCGTTTCTCCATTTTCTACAGCATTTATATCTATTTATCAGGTAGGTAACCTGGTCCAAAAACCCTTTTCAGCTGTTACCCTAGCCCATGGCAAAGCACAGTATTTTTCACTGAGTGCAATTAACTACTTGAATTTTTACAAACAGAGAGCAGTTTATAACAGAATAAAAGATTAATAATAAATACAAATCGCTGCATAAAATCAGCTTATAATGTCAATTGCTATAAGAACAACCATCATAAGACTAATGAAAAACATAGCCGTTATCACAGTAGCTAAAAGAAGTTGATCAAAACAGAGAATATTTAACTACTAAGAATAAACAGCTATCTAAAACACAGAAACAAAGGGAAGAGATGGGCTTATGCAATGGAAACAATTATCCAACCTAGATACTGTGACTTCAAATAAAAATGAAGGAAACAAACTAGTCAACGTTCTACATTTCATTTCTGTTTTCTTCCAAATTCTCAAAAGCATGGAAATAAGTGAGCAGTTGTTGCTATCTTGTCACTCTCGGTTCTTAACTCTGTTTTGTGGCCGAGGTGCATTCTGTAAGGAGTTTGCATGCCCTATTTGCATACATGGGAGGGAGACTGGCATCATGGTTAAGGTGTTTATCTTACAAACACTAGGTGCAGGGTTTGATTCTCACATGGGGTATTTGGCTAGGCTTAAAATGGCCCACAAGGGCATTTGGCCTAGTACTAATCTATGAACCTAAGAACATGTGTTTTTCCAGGCTCTCTGGCTTCCTCTCATCTCCCAAAGATGTACCACAGGTGAACTGATAATCACTCATACTGCCTAACGGTGGGCATACTACACGAGTGACTGTGCATGTTGTGTAATGTGCTATGACACTATCCAAGGTTAGCTTCTCTGCTTTGTGCCCTCTGAGCACTCCCCCAACTCTAAATGGATTAATCAAATAAGAGAAATAGAATGAATACAGTTTTGTAAATATGATAAATCAACAGTCACAGCACTGTACAAACAGACCTAAACTTAACTGACACTAAATTCAACATCTGGCCTAAAATCTAACAAGGATCTTAATTCCTTAAGCTATAAAGTTATTAATCAAAACCAACCTCAGCTACTTGTCAAAATCTATCTTTTCACAGAATACAAATGTACATAGACCAAATATGCCTCCCACTGAATTTAGCAGGACCCTGAAAACCTGCTGTCTGCTCCTACCACTCATGGCACAGCCTCAAACGATATCTGGTCTAACACAAATGTTTTCAGAGAGACGTTACTGTGAATTTCTTTTATGAGGCACTCGACTTTTAGCCAACCCCAGCCCTCCATAATTCTGAAGTGAAATCTGCCATTTCACTGCTTCAGTGACTATTAAAGCCTCTACAATACCATGAAAAAAAATAATTCTTAACTATTTATTGGTCAGCTAACTTAGCAAGTATCTTCTGACAGCCACTAGAAAAATTATGTCCTTATCCGTTTTTTTCTCCCATTCTGCCTGGTACTCTATGCTCCAAAGTGATATCTTGGTCTTCTTTTTCCTCTTCTTACATGCCTGCTCATTTAACATCTCATGACTTAACACTCATCTCATCCAAGACTAATCTACTAAATGTCTAGATTAAAAAAAACATGTTTCAGCTGCCTAACAAACAAACTGCACAATGCGCAACTTGTATTTCTTAGGTCAGTTCACACCTGTCTCTTTCTCTTCCTGTTAACCTTATCCCTTCCTAATTCAGGTTGTTAAACCAGAGCTACTAAAGCTTTTTAATAAAGCTTACTACACACAGTACAACATTACAGCAAAAAAGTAACGACCACCACACTTTTTATACACAAAGAAGAAATTAAAACAGTACAAGAGGGGACTATTTTATATATATATATATATATATATATATATATATATATATATATATATATATATATATGTATATATAATTACAAGGCTAAGTTTATCACAATCAAGGCAAGCCAATAAATTAGAAAACTGTAAATAATTTTGCACAGGATTTTGGTTTCAGGGTGCCAATTTCCTAAAATACTAATACTATGCCAAAGTGTGACTTCACAGCAGATGTGTAAAGTTGTCTTGAAGGAGAGAACTTCAACTTGAAATAGTATATACTTCATGAGGATACAGTCTTACAAATAGATGGTTAAAAAAATGAAGTTAAATGTTAAGCAGTCATCAAGTCACAACTATTTGCTATAAAGTTTCAGGAAAAATGATGCATATGTAAAAGTGCTTACCCTAGTTTGCCATTGGTTCCTGATGGCAGAAACTCCAGATTACCAGATATTAATGCATGAAAAAGGTCAAGAATCTGCAGCAGAAGGGTAGGGTTTAAGTGCAAGAGATAATGATGGATAGTTTTATTCATTTAAGGGAAGCAAAAGTTTATTTTTAACTATCTAACAATGGTGAATTAGGCACAACCAGTGTCCCAAAATGGGAGGGCCGACTCTGATGTACTAGACCTTCCCACACATAATTTCTGTGGTTTGTGCTGTGGGTTTAACAGCCACAAGAGAAGGATGTAGAAGACGAAAAATAAGTAAAAAACACATTTCCTAAGTAAGAGGCAATCAGTTTGCAGATTACTACATGCCTAGTCAATAACCGGGCTGTGACCAACAGTTAAAAATCATACCCTGTACCTTGTATCGCTGATGTAAGCATTTTAACCATTACGCCAACCCCCATCCCTAGCAGGATGATTTTCATTATTACAGGCTTATTGCACTGAACTATTGGAGACTACCACAAGCATGAGTAAGAAAAGCTGAAAGTAAGGAATTGGGAACCCAGTTTCATTTCTGTGCAAGCATCCACATTTGGAGATTGGTGAAAACAACGGAAGATCATCAGTAGGATACAGTAAAATGAAAATTGCACAATGACAATTTTTTTTTTTTGGACGTACGCAGACTAAGTACCACCACTACCCCAAACCAGGAAAACCTACAACCATGACAGCACATCCAAAAGTTATTTTAACATATGGTATTATGTTCTAGCAATAGAGGTCCAAAGTGGGAAGCTTAGGAAGAAAAAAAAAGAAGTTCTGTTCTTACCATAACGTTCCATGTGAGTTGTTCATCTCGCCTTTGTTCTTACACGTAGGTACGGAGCTGATCCATCGGCTCCGAGTCGGCCACTTTTCAAGCTCAAGATCTTTGAGTAGCTCAAGGCACAGTCCCTTATCCCATGATGCTCTCCTACCAACCCCAGATCTAGTTTGCTGAACCCAGCAACAAAAAATACAACTAAGCACCAAAAATACAACATGTACATATGTATATAGCTATCTACAATTAGCTAAGATATCCTGGCTGGAAGGAAGGACACTAGTCAGACTAACCAGACCACCAGTCATACCCACTCTTCCAGAACCTGGAGGAGGAAGGTGGGAGGGAGTGTAAGAACAAAGGCGAGATGAACAAGTCACATGGAACGTTATGGTAAGAACATAACTTCTTTATGTGAAGTTGTTCAATCTCGCCGTTTGTTCTTACACATGGGTAGCATCACAAGCAGCTCACGGGAGTACATTCCTGAGAATGGTGGAACCAAAGGAAGCCCTGTCCGCTTTGTAATGAGTGATAAACGTATGAGGTTTGGACCTAGTACTGCTGCACAAATGGTGTCCAAAGTTAAACGGGCTGCGTGAGCCAGGGACGTAGAAACAGCCCTGGTAGAATGAGCTTTCACTTCACGTTCTAAAGGTTGGTTAGCTGAAGAATATACAAATTTTATACAATCAGAAAGCCATTTAGACAATGTAACTTTGGATACATAAAGACCCTTCTTATTATCTGCATAGGAAACAAAGAGTTGATCCGATTTCCTAAATTCCTTTGTTCTGCCCAAATAAAACCTCAACTGTCTGTGAACATCAAGCTTATGTAACATGTATTCCAATTTATTGGAATGATGTCTGAAAAAGGTGGGAAGCTCAATAGATTGGTTTAAATTAGTCTCGGAGCAGACCTTAGGAAGAAAGGTAGGATTTGTCCTGAGAGACACTCTGCCGGGGTGAAAGACCAGATATGGAGGTCTGACAGAAAATGCTTGCAGTTCAGAAACTCTGCGTGCCGAGGTAATAGCCACCAAGAAAATTGTCTTCCAAGAAAAAAACTTCAGAAGACAAGATGACGCCAGCTCAAAGGGGGGAAGCATAAGTTGAGACAGCACCAAATTTAAATTCCAGGGAGTAACAGGATGTCTGATGGGTGGCCTAAGGTGATGAGTCCCTTTCAAAAAAGCTTTACATAATCTGTGGGACAATGTTAGAACCTTTGCATCCCACATAAAAGTTGGATATAGCAGCCAACTGAACCCTTATAGTAGCAGCTGCCGCACTATCATGAAAAAGCGAAGTCAAGAATTTCAAATTACTATGAACAGGAGCGACATAGGGATCAATATTATGCTGAGAAGCCCAATGAACAAATCACTTCCATTTGCTGTTGTACAGTTTCCTGGTGGAGACTTTATGAGAAGAAACTACAATATGTTGTACCGCAGAAGACAATTTATATGACCTGGCTAGGTTGGAAAGTGAAGCAGCCAACCTGTCAGTCTGAGGGGGAAAAGACAGGGGTGAAGAACACCCGACGAATGAGTCAGAAGGTCTGGCACTTGGTCCAGAACCCAAGGTTCTTCCACTTGGTACTGCTGAAGGAAGGGGAACCATATCTGCCGAGGCCAAAACGGGGCTATCAGAATAACAGTCCTTCCCAAGCTTTTGGCTTTCTGTAAGAATCTGGGGATCAGAGGGGTTGGTGGAAAGGCATAAAGGAGACTCAAGGGCCAATCAAGGCAAATCCCTTGGGCTGTCCCCCAGTGGAGGGTAAAGGGTAAAGTAGCTTCTGCATTTGGCATTCATCGGGGATGCAAAAAGGTCGCAGCAAGGCTGGCCCCATCTGCAGAATATCATCTCCGCCACTTGTTCTTTGAGGGACCACTCGTGCGGCAACAGAATGGCACTGCTCAGTTTGTCCGCTATCATGCTGGATGACCCTGGGATGTGCGTTGCTATCAGAAAGCGCCCAGTGGATACAGCCCACTGCCAAATTCTCAGGGCCTCTCGGCATAAAGGGTAAGACTTGGTTCCCCCTTGTTTGTTGACATACCAGACTACCGACATGTTGTCGGTCTGTATTGCAATCGTCTCTCGAGGGTAGAGAGTCATGAAAGTGTTGCAACACTAGAAACACCACTCTCAGCTCTAGGACATTGATGTGCAAATGGGATTCCATCTCTGACCAAGTGCCTTGGACAGTTCTTCCCTGAAACAGCCCCCCACCCCCACCCTATCAGGGAAGCATCCGTGGTCACCGTGGCTGAAGAAGGGGGAAGTACAAATGGGCAACCTACAGTAACCTGGTAGCTGTTCAACCACCAAAGAAGGTCCTTTTTGCAAGCATTTGTCAGTAGAATCTTGTGTGACATTGGAAGCTGCTGATAAGACCACTGTGTGAAGAGGAACCATTGGAGTATCCTAATGTGCATTCATCCAAGACGAACCACCATGAGTGTCGCTGCCATGGTGCCTAACAGCTTCAGAACCTGGAATGCAGGAACTCCTCTTTCCATTAACAAGTGGGACACTTGACTTCATAGAGAGATTACTCTTGCTGGAGGTAATCTGACCAAGGCGGTGGTGGTGTCTAGATCTGCTCCAATAAAGGAAATATGCTGTGACGGCAATAAAGCAGATTTTTCAAAACTTATGGTTATGCCTAACTGGGAACACAGGTTGAGTGTGTAATCTCTGGAATGAATCAGTTGATGCCTGGTGGTGGCGGTGAGGAGCCAGTCATCCAAATATGGAAACACATGGAATCCTAAACGTCTCAGGTGAGCCATGACCACTGCCATGCATTTGGTGAACACTCTGGGGGCTGTAGTGAGACCAAAGGGCAGCGCTCGGCATTGGTAGTGACTGGCCCCCAGCCAGAAATGCAAGTGACCTCTGGATGGTCTGGCCATTTTGATGTGGTAGTATGCATCTTTGAGATCTATAGAGCACATCCAATCGTCTGCTTCTAGAAATGGTAGTATCGATTGAAGCGTGACCATCCGGAACTTTTCCTTTTTGACAATGGTGTTGAGTTTGCTGAGGTCGAAGATGGGCCTCTAGTCCCCCATTTTCTTTGGAACTAAAAAGAACCTGGAGTAAGTTCCGGATCCTATCTGGTCTGCCGGGACTGGCTGGATGACTCTTTTTCTAGCAGCTTGTGAATTTCTATGGCTGCTTGATTCCGCAGACTGGGTGGAACGTCTGGGATTCTTGTACGAATAGAAGGGGATTCTGAAAAGGGAATGATGTATCCTCTGGTAACTATGCTTTTTACCCAAGAATCTGATGTAATTCCTAGCCAGGTGTCTGGGTATAAAGCCAAGCGACCCCCGACTGCCTCCAGTGCAGGACAGTCGGGTCTCCTCTCAAGAGCGCTGACAGGGCTTGCCAAGGAACTGCTCACTGTCACCCTGGTTTTGCGGACCCCCTCTGCCACCTGGGCGGCGTCTACCATTATAACCCCCTCCTGTGCCCCCAGAGGGGGGTTCACTACGTGTGTTTTGGTAAGCTCCTCGGAGTTCCTGGAACCACATTTTTCCACCTTTCTGCCCTTTGGAGTATGGTCTAGTAGGGATGGAAAAATGGGCTCCTACGGCAGACAGAGTCTTTCCCTCCTGTTCACACCTAGTGAGAGTTTCCTTGACTTTGGGCCCAAACAAGGAAGAGGCGTCGAATGGGGTGTTGACAAAGGAAAACTTGAAGGCTTCCGCAAAGGAGCATAGGCGCATCCAGGATTGTCTCCGCAGAGCCATTGCTGAACCTGCTGCCCAGCTCGATCTATCAGCTGCATAAGAAATGAGCTGCATGGACAAGTTCACAATAGAATTAAGGGTGTTAAGTTGTGCTGTCACCTTCTCAAAGACGGTATCAGCTGTGTTGCCCTGTAGAGCATCTCCAAGCTCTTTGAGGAGATCTCGTTGAAGATGGGTAAAATGGGTTAAGTAGTTAAGCGATCTCATTGCAAATGTTGCAGAACTAAAGATGCGTTTCCCATATCTGTCCATCGTCCTAGAGTATCTGTTAGGAGGATGGACAGAAGAAGAGGTTTCTGACATCTCTTTCTTGGTGGCCACTGCCACCACCATGGCATCAACTGAACTCCCTTAGTAAGAAAGGACCTGTCTTGGGGAAGTTGATAAATTTGTTGGGTCTCCGAGGACCGGTTCCATGGAATCAGGAGACTCCTACGCCCTTTGAGCGACCAAATCCAATAATCCGTCAAAGGGCGGAGAAACCCAGGAGGTGGAAGGTTGAGACCCAAAGGCCTTCAGGAGCATCGACTCATCCTCAGTAGGGTTAAGGGACTGCCAGTCGCCCCTCTGCCTTAGTATTTCCAATATGTCTGCAAATGAGACATCCTCAGAGGGGGACCGTGGGGACCCTTCTGATTCCTCTAAGTCAGTGGTTGATGTTAAGGATTCCTGAGGGGAATCCAAATGCCTCCTCTTGCACACACTCTTCCTAGGGACCTCATCAGTGGGGGTGTCTCGTGAAGCCTCCGTAGAGCAGGGGTCACCTGAGGCTCCGGGTCTTGATGCTTGGTAGGAACCTGTGATGTAGACAGAACACAGCCCTTTGGGGGAGGGGGGGAGGAAAGATCCGAAGAGGTAAAGGTCTTTGCAGACATGACCCTCCTCATGGCATCGAAGGCAACGGTGTCTCGGCCCAAAGAGTCCGCCGGTTCCGAGGAAGACGGCAACCTCCCCGGGGCCGAGGCCACGGGCTCCGAACCAGAGGACGGAGCTGAGCTCATCTGCACAAAAACCACGAGAGGGAGAGTCGGAACCAAAGCCTTGGTTTGACCCCCTCCCCTGGGAACCAACGAGAGAATGTCGTATCAGAGATTCTTCGATCGGAACTGAAGAAATCAAGGTCGACGGGGCCAAGGGCACTGGAACAGGCCTCGGCTCCGAGGGCTCCACAACTATCAGATCTTCTCTTTCTGGCTCCGAAGGCTCGACTAGCCTCGAGGAGGAGTAGAACTCGTAACAGGGAGGGTCACTGGCTTTGAAGTCAGTTGAGACAAAGCCGAAAGCAATTTGGCCAGAGCCGGGTTCTCTAAGAGCTTCTGCACCACACGGTCCACATCGATGTCCGAAAGGGTCCTGGAAGAATGGGTCGAAGAAGCCACCGACCTAAGGATCAGAGACTACAACACTTCCAACACCGGTTCCAACACTGGGATTTGGCTCCAAGACATGAAGATTGAGGAGCCGGTGACCGAGTCTTCCCAGAGGTGCTCGAAGCTGAGGACCTGGGCTCTGAGGACACCTTTGAAGACTTCAACCCCTTCTGGTCAGTCTTGTCCAATGCTTCCTGAAAGTCTGGCTTTAACAGCCCTCTATCCACCAACCTCATTCGCCTTTCTAACATAACCCTGCCGCTGAAGGAGTGGCAGATAGAGCAATCCTTTTGTAAATGTACTGGCTCCAAGCAATACACACAAGAAACATGATTATCAGTAATGGACATTTTCTGCCCACAGTTACACCTCTTAAACCCCGACTTCTGTTTTTCAGACATGACAGAATCAAACACAAATTATCAGATCCCTGATAAGCTATATCTAATAACAGAATTATCAAGAAAGTTCAATCCCTGAACAACAATTTAATAATATTAAGTATTACATATATATCGAGAAAGTGCAAATCCCTAAACAGAAAGAAAAATATCAATAGCAAGCTGAACAACAAATCTAACTGTGCACATTATGTGACAAATAACAAGGGGATAGGGAAGCAACCTGATAGAGCGCTGTCAAGTAAAATGCCAACTAAAGAAAGGCCTAAGAGCAACCGCTCCAACAATATAAACACTGCAGCTAACTCAGTGAAATGCAACAAATATGTTATATATGTAAATAACCTATATCAGATCTCTGATAAACTATATCTATAGAAAAAATTTGCCCAAAGACAGGAAAAAAAGATTACTGGCCCCAGCTTCTCCGAAGATCGTGTGATCCGTTGCAGCGGCAAACTAGATCTGGGGTTGGTAGGAGAGCATCATGGGATAGGGACTGTGCCTCGAGCTACTCAAAGATCTTGAGCTTGGAAAGCGGCCGACTTGGAGCCGATGGATCGGCTCCATACCCACGTGTAAGAACAAACGGCAAGATTGAACAACTTCACATGGTAAATTTAAGTGATAATAGCTCTTTCTTTGCAGGTACAGGATGCTAACACTTGCAAAACCATCTATGACCTACTCTGGAGGAATGTGATCCTGCAGTGTTAATAATGGTTAGATCACAGAACAGACAGCATAGTCTTGCAGTGGAATGGATATTTTAAAGCTTTTTGCCTTTCTGGCTAACAAACATAACAGCACACAAAGGGGTCATTCAGTAGTCAGCATAAAAATTAACATGCACACTGGAATGTTTCATGTTTTTTTTTAAAAGGAAGCTAAACCATCATCACATAGAACAACGCTGGACTTCCAGCTGATAGGTACACCAGGGAATATGGTCACTGTACAGAAGTAGCTACACTTTTACATGGCTCCAGCAGTACACTAGCAAAGCAAACACTATAAGGTTCCACCGACAAGAAACACGAAACAAGAAAAACAAACAAAAATGCTTCCTAACTAAAGCAAATGGTTATATCTGATGATCTAATGGTGGGAGTGGACAGATATACTGGCATACTGGATATGACTCAAAGTTATTAAAAAGTGGGATGTGTACACTGCTCTAGATAGAGTTGTGTTCTATCCACAATTGTTAATGTTTAACAAAATGATTACTGGGGTGAAGCCTAACAACTCAAACATATAAAACAACTTGCTGACCACCAACAGTAACGGATGTGTGTAACACATTCTTTTAATGCAATTCAGGACACACACACTCTTTCATACAGCCCACACACATGCAGGCAGTTTGAGGGATTACCAGTTCACATACAGCACTTGTTTGGGAGGAAAACAATGGATCTAGTGAAAACCCATGCAGACACAGTGAGGACATGAATATTCTGCACAGAAGACACCACAACTGAAAATGAAAAAGGAGAACCAAACACTATGAGGAAGCAATGCAAACTGCTGTCCACTCTGCTGACCATCACTGAATAAATAACAATGATGTCTCACTCCATACCAGTTTTTCTTTCTGTCTTTTGTTTTTATTTTTTTTTTACTTTTTTAACAGGAAGACAGGATGCAGAACCTCAGAAAAAAGATATTGGAATATACTTTTTAATGCTATAAAAATACAATAGCAGTGGTGTTATTAATCAGGTAGCTGTGTGACAAGTGAAATGCTAGAGTAAATACATGATATCACAATGGCATTAAGCTATTCAAACTGTCTTTACAAAGCAATACTTTTGCAGTGAAGAAAAGACTGGATTAAAAAGGGAAATAAATCAGACAACAGAGAAAAAAATGTAAAGATGACAATACAGTAATAAAATGGTCAGGATTTCAACTACAGGAAGCAGATAATGAGGGGTACAAAGAAAAAAAAAACAGTACCAGCATAAAGCACTGGTATTCAACAACAGAGAAAAACAGCAGGAAATACATTATCTAGTATAAGCTGATTAATTTGTGATAATATATTCATAAAATAACAATTAGTCAGTGCAAAAATTCACAATACCACAGAACTATACTAAGGGGACTTGAGACATGTTCCGATACGCAGCCAGCAGTTTAACATGTACTGAAAGATACATGGTCTGACACCCAGCAGAGAACATAGTGAAGCAGGATGAAATGAGCAAAAAATGGTCTTCAAAGATAAGCATCACGAAAATGAGTCCCAGATTCTAGGCAAGATGAACAACATTGTTACAGAGCTAAAAAAAAAGCTGCTTACCTAAAAAGAGCAGTGCCAGAAATCGCACTCAGAAAAATGCAGCTATCAGTTACTTCAATTAAACATCCTTAAGCCAAATAATGGGGTTATCACACTGCAAAGGGGCACTGACTTCAGGTAGCAAGGTGGGCCAGAAACTGCCAATTTAGCTGCTCAGTCAAAAAAGTCAAGTTGCCTGAAAAGCGGCAGAAAGCAAGACGACTGTAGACAAACTATTAAAAGACAGCCTGAATAAACATAAGTAAATTTACCTCTCAACTGCTATGATCTAGGAAGAGTGCTATGATTTTGACCCTCAGATTTAGCCTTGCTCCTCCAAGATTTACTGAAAGTCAGACCTGTTTATAGGTCCATACCTTTTTAAATAAATAAAAGACAAAAGTAGGAAGCCTCCCACTGAAGAACTATGTAACACAAAATATCCAAGCAACAGAATAATTACCACAGTCACCACGGCCAGGGTAACAAAGTATACAACCACCAGTAAAATGGAAGATTTTCTTTATTTATGGGCATAAGCGCTTGCAGATCTCCTGATCCTTCATCAGATCCATGAAGGATGAGGAGATCCGAAAGAGCTTATCCCAATAAAGAAAATCTTCCTTAATGCCAATGTTTACCAAAAAGAATAAATATTTTGCCATAAACTAGAGTAAAACATTGTCTATTAAAGCAGCATGTTTTTTTCTGCCTGGTTTAAAACATTTCAGGATATTTTATAAGCCCAATGAGATACCAGATATGCATGCACACATTTTATTCCACTTGCGGGGATAGAACTTCAAGTAGCATGTCTCTGTCCTGACAACAGTGACATCTTAGTTATACAGGGATTATAGCAGCATATTGGTATTTTATGTGAAAAGGTTTAAAACACGGGCATGATAGACCTGGAATGATTACATTTAATAATACAGTATGTCCAGAAGTATCCTGGCCACCAGGGATACCTTTTTACCCTTTTGTTGACTGGGTTAGTTCTACTAGGCTAGTAGCCTCTTTTCAGATATTTATACTACAAGGGGAAATTTTTCCAGAGCATCGGGGATCTTTCCCTACTTTTTTCAGTAGGTGCCATGGGATCATTCACATCCACATGAGCTACCACCAACTCAAGCAAGATGGGGCATGGGTTTAACATCTCATCCAGAGGACAACAGACTTAGGAGTACAGCACCCTCCCCCTTATGTTGCACTGCAGTTTCAGCAATCCATCTTCCTGGTGCGGCAAAAGAACCCACTGCCTTCTGCATCAAAGGTGAGTGTGCTACCTGTTGTGCCCCTGACACTGCTAATATAGTTAAAAGAACTCCTCCTAGCCACCTGAAAGAGGAGCAACATGACTGACAGATGATAACTTCTTTCAAAATTGAGATGGACATTGCAATGCTAAGTAACGCCTTTCATCTCCTTGGTGTTTGTTGTCAGGGTTACCTTAGCAGATTCAGAGTACTACTTAACCCTTTTCCAATGCAGGATGAATCATCTGCCAGGAACACATTCTTTTGAACACCAGTCACTCCAACACCTGTACAAGTAACCTTATCTTGCATTAAAAAAATAAATATGAAGGGAAAAAAGAGCATTTTTTTTTTTTTGCAAGGGAACAAGCTCTGCTGCAGTCCCAAAGCCCCAATGTCTCTATCTATCTCCATGGGCATATGGCCATGGGGACAGTGCAAATACCCTTAAAATGGGTACACATACATTTGCCAGTAACATTGCAGTATAATCCTCTACAGCACTCAGATCTAAAACTCCTCCTTGTCCTAAAATGATAGCAATGAAATTAGACCCAGCATATACAGACATCTACAAAATTTCAGCCAGGACACAATACATTTTAATTAAATTGAACTTAGTGATTACATTACCTCTTCTGTACTACCTTTGGAATTGTACTGAGATTGGGGGCTCCACAAATATAGAAGCATCTATGGTAGCATTTTTTTTACAGAAAAAATATATTATTTTGTTAGTTTCATCTGTAGCGGGGACAGCCTTTACCCCATCCAACTTCATAAAGGTAGTTTTGAAGTTTAAGGGAGCAATCACACACACACACACACACACACACACACACACACACACACACACACACACACACACACACACACAAAACACAACACAATCTGTCAAATTGTTGCACTGGCAACAGTTGTGAAAATGTGCTACCACTGTAACATTCTGTGAGCTACACCAATGCACTGCTGAGGTCTAATGATCTAAATTAATGAAACAAATGACAATTTTTGTGCCTGAACCAAATGGCAGATCAGAGGAGATAAAGCAGAACTGAAAGCAAGCAAATATCGATGTTAAGGGTGTAAGTAAATTTCAGGATTATATTTTTATGCACATTAAACAAGTTCAGAGATCTGCAAGCATGAATGAAAGTTGAAAAACTCCTATTCTAGCAAATATACTATGGTTAGCCTTATAATATTAGTCAAGTCTCTAAACTTAACTCATGTCTACCTATATATACAACATGGAAAGTTGTTACCGTTGTCCTTGTGTGTAAAATCAGACAAGATCTTTCAACATACATTTTAACAGCACCAAAGCCATTTTATTACTTTTGCTTATCATTTAGAACCACTGGTATGAAATACAGTGTAAATGAGCTCTGGTCTGAAAAAACAATAATAATCACACTTAGAAGGTGGTCTGTGTATGCTCTAAGGTAAGAGATAAAAAAATTGGATATGGGTGACAATTACATAATGACTTTTGCATAATGCATGGTAAAAACTCTTATCGTGATTTCACAGCAGATATCAATAACCGACTTTTACATCTCTACCTCATGAACCATAATACTAAACAATACTTCCATACCTAGACTAGAAAGTATTTTTGCAACAAAAAATGTGAACTTTACATTTTAAATAGTTTTACTGAATCTAAACCAGATGTGGAAAAACAAAACTGCCAGTTGTTAGCCAAATGCCAGTTCCTGGAAAAATATAAAAATAAACATTTAATTATGTTAAAATTCAAGTCTAGAAAGTTTACAGAGGAGGAGGAGTAACACAGTAGTAAACAGTAGCAAACATCTGAAAAAGCCCATAAATGTCTTTTAAACAAATAATCTCTAAACAAGAACTGAGGAACATTAATCCATCCACTGCAAGCAGACATGAAATAATTTAGAATTAATGTATTTAGTTATTTGTTAAATGGATGAGGTGGGCTAGTAAAGGACCCTTTTAGCCATAGCCACTGCCTCAGCCAATGTACAGTATAAAAAGATAAACAATAAAAAACAGACAATCCACAATGAAAAAAAAAAAACAGAATGAGTACATAATATACATAGTTTAGACAATGCCACTGATGTCTGCAAATAGTGACCTTGGGTTTATCAAAGTGCATTCAGTTATATACAATATAATGTAGCGAAATAAAATGAAAGTTGCCGATAGTTAATTACAAAGGGAATACATAAATACATGGTTCAACCGGGTTACATGTCTTGGTAGACGCAATTAGTGTAAGAAGATGAGCTGGAACACAAGGGAAGACTGAGGTAATGAATGAAAGACAAAAGTAAACAAGAACGTTGGCATAGGAATTAACTAATTAGATGATATGACAGAATAGAATGCAAGACCTACATAAACACAACAGTGTATGAACCTACATTGGTTTGAAAAATGAGTATACGTAAGTAATTAAATGATATAAGTGGGCAGAATTTAAGACATATACACACAAATACAGACGTGTATGCACGTACATCAGTTTATAAAATTAGAAATCAGTAGCACTGGCCACCATGTCTCTTACAGACACAGACCGACAGTAAACATTCCCTAGCTAACACTGGGATCTACTATGAAATGTCAAATTACCAAAATCTCGAATTGCACATGATCGAGACCAGAAATCCAGGTTTTAACAACACTGAAATTTCTTAATACTGAATCTCAGATCATCGAAAGTTAAATTGCAGATGTTACATTTTTGTACCTCCACCACTTCAGTATACATAACAAAGTGCAACTCTGATTCCTACAAAACAACAAAGTGCAACTCTGATTCCTACAAAACAACAATGCATTTTTTTATACTTGAGCAAATTATGTGCTTATAGTACAAAAGACAGTTGCTAAAGTATAGAGTGAATGCAAATTGTTACATTTTCAGTAGTTTAAATAGATAAATAGTAGCTAAATTAGCTTTCTGTTTTAATTCAGTAAATAATGCATATCTTTCTACTTCTACAGGATTTCCAATATGATTGCGAGGAACTGACTTACATAGTTCTTCACTGTTCGGTAAAGACACAGTAATTGCTCTTCCTTTACATTTTACGCTGGATTTATACTTACAGCACTATTTCTTTAGTTTCACAGTTCTTAGATGTAGCCTTCAATTACAAGCACTTCTTTACTTTTCTGAAAAAAACATAGTTGAAAACAAGGTTCCTACAGTTCCTGGAGCATTGTATGTAATGCCCGCCATTCTGGTTAGGTACATATTACGAATGTTTAAAGCGATAGATCCTAATTAAAGAGTTAGCCTTTACTATTGATATCAGTATTCGAGAAGGTGAAACTCAATGATTTCAACTGTCAGTGTTCTGAACAGTCGACTTTCTGGTCTTGATCATGTGCAATTCAGGATTTTGGTAATTCGACGTTTCAAAGTGGATCCAACATTGGATGGGTAATTATAAATCCATCACCGAGCTGGCCTCCATGTCTCTTGTAGACTGAGTGTGACAATAAACATTCCCTAACATACCCCCCCCCCCACATAACTTTTCAGCAATCTCAACTAACATACCCCTCCTAAGAAACATAACCCCCCAATTAAGAAGTATATGTTACCAAGGGATACAGCTGGGTTGGGTTCCATGGTTAGGTTTGTAAAGGCACTGGTAGTCGTTACCATACTATATACCTATGAACAAGACTGATGCTGGTTCTAGATGGCACTACAGGTGCTTCTGATAAGCCTAGTGCTGACATCAAATACAAAGAAGGTAAAATGAACACAAACTTTATGAAGTCACTGCTGTATGTACTCAGTGCCAGCCTCAAGTCAAATGAAGCTACACAACCCAACCACTATGGAAGCAAACACTAGCAATCTAAATTAAAAAAAAAAAAAAAATCAACAGATACTGGGATGCAATACATGAGGTTTCCTTGCTGACAGGAAAGAACAGGAGAGAAAAAAAAGATGTCACTTTGTTAAAAAAGGGAAAATGGTAAATAGTTTTGACTTACTGAAGTACTGTAGGGATACCACAGTTTCAAAGTTACACACAAAATGGGGGTGGAGTGACAAGCAGAAACTTAAAAGATAGTTGGAGAGGACTGGAGAGGAGTTTTTCGAGGGATGTGTACTATAGAAAAATGAACAAACTATGTGGATTTTGCTGTTCTTCTACATCCATGTGGATTTCCTCCCATTTGCCAAATCATGCTGCTTCATGGCTATTATAAATCATCCCTGCATCTAATCTTTACTGTTACCTTGTGGCCGGGGTAATGGCTAGAACTGATCTGCAAGCATTGCTTCACTTACCTGGTTTAGCAAATAATTGAATATAAATATACACTTTTAGAAATAATTACCATGGTAGTGGTAGCGTTGTCGCCTCACAGCAAGACATTGTCCCGTTCAATTCTCAGCTAGAGCATCTTCTGTGTGGAGGCATGCGTGAATGAGCATGCCTTCGTTGAAGGTTGTGCATCAGGGCTGGTAACTCGGCACGTAAAAATCCACTACCAAACATTAGCAGACCGGAGTTCTGCTGTGGCGATCCCTAACCAGGATAAGCCAAAAGACACATCATAAACTTTTAGAAACAGATGTAAGTGATGAGGTGTGCAACCAATGTAACTTCTAAGGAGAGATCAGAGCTTATTATTTTAATTATAAGAGCCATTCTTCAACCTAGCACTCCAATCAACTTCATGTTGCTGAACAAAACAAAACAAAAAAAGTTCCTCTCATACTTGAGGATAAAAAAGGCCCTCAATAAAATAGCTTTCTCCTTTTCTTTTAAATTGTAGCAAATTGCTGGCTACAGTTATAGCCATCAGCTTCATACACTTTATAATACACGTGAGGTGCTAAAACACTTAAGTCTTGTCCAAAAATGTAACTCAGTTCTGCATGCTGGCCAAGCACTAAAGAGAGATCAGCATCAGCAACACCTAGCACACAGGACAGCTGCCCCTTTCCTCCCCATGCTAGTTTTCTGCAGTTTTAATAGACACAGACTACAAAATGGTAAGGAGTTAACTGGGCAAGGAACTGCAATACCTCCGAGCAGGCACTGGAGGTAATTGGAAGCCCAAAAAGAAAAAAAGGGGTAATAATCACATAAGAATGTATAATTAAGCTTACTAAATTTTCATGTCAGTTCTGGCCTAACATCTCTTCACAGCCATTAAACCCATGCCCACTGACTCTTGGGCTTAGGAAGCGTGAGCTGAGGGGGGGGGGGATGTGATGAGGCATAAGAGATTAACAGTCTTCTTGTTTCAAGTGAGTTTACTTCAGAGTAGCATGGCTTGCTTGATGATGTCTGCAGCACCTCCCAAGGACAATGGCATATGCAGAGCACTTCACCTACCAATATAGGGTGACAGTTTGCTTTTGTTTTAACAAGTTTACTCACAAAAAAATAAAGTACTACAATAAAGATATCTGTTTTTAATACTCTCTTATGGCATATACTTCTGATACCTCACATAAAATCATCTTAAATCCAGGATGTCACCAGGTGAAGGGAACTGAGGAACAGATGGAATGTGAGTCTCAAGCCAGGAAACCCGTCAAAATGGAGTACCACAACTGCTAAGCCTAGCCCAGGCCATAGTATTCCTTCACAAAGAAATACCTTTATAACTAACTTACCTGAAGACTTAAAAGTGAAATTCTCTACAGTAAGATAACTGCTAGTGACATCATATGTTTTGAAAAATACCCATGTGAGATACACAGACTTCAAAAATCTTACTAAAAGTTCAACAAGAGAGGTGAGGGTATCTATATTCATACGGTTCACAGTTTGAAAGCTTCTGCCATCCTTCACAAATTCCTTAGTTGTTTAAAAGTGGGTCTCCCCACAAACTAGAAGAGTATTACATCGTGTCTTCTCTTGTGGCAGCTGTAGCTCTAGTATTAGTGCAAGAATTAATTGAAGAATATGAGTGATTATATATTGTTTACGATTCTTTCAAACTAACTCCCCTTTCTAATTACAGAAATTGTAACTTTCTTAATGTCAGGAAATATCCAGGGACGAGAATCGCTTTATTTAACAGAGAAAAGTGTCAAGTGCTTCCATAAAATTACTAAGCAAAACACATAATACTCTTATCTGACCATTCTAAAGATCGCATCAAAATTTGTTAAAACACAAAACTTTTAAGCTTTAACTACTACAAATTCAGAAAGTTTCAGCTTGACATAAAAATGTAAGAATTTTTCCAAATATCAAAAATAAGTCAACGATCAATGACCAACTACCCAAACAAAAACTGCTGCATTACCTGTTGTCTTAAGTGTACAATCAGTTTGCAAAAGGTGCACACAGAAACACTTGCAGCCAAGAGTCAAACATGCAATGTCTATTTCTTAAACCAGATAGGGGCAGATTAAAATAATCTACATTTACATGGGATTAATTCTAAAGATTCACTTCTCAAACTCTTTACATTAACATGAATGCATTTTAACAAGATCAAAACTGCTTACCAGAAGACAGCAATACATTATTAGGTTCAAGGTTAGGATAAATACTGCCACAGCTTTACACAAAAAACAGATTACATTCATTCACTCTCCAGTCCCACACACAACAAACCAAATGCAGGGTTGGGGGGGGGGGGGGTTACAGCCTGTATCAACACTCTGAGTGCAACACACACAAGCTCATCCTGAAAAGGGTGCCTATCCATTGCAGGACTCACTCGTGCACGCACTGGTGAATGCCCACACACACACACACACACAACGTCACATTCATACTACACACAAGCCCACAGGCAATTTGGAGAATCTCAAATTCACCTGTAGCACATCTCTGGAATGTGGGACAAACCAGAGAACCTGGCTGAAACTTTTGTGGATGCAAATATCAGAAGCAAGTTCCACATAGAATACACCCCCTGTCAAAAGATCAATGCAAAATCCATTGTGAAGCAGAAAAGTTAATTGCTGTGTAACCCAGATGCTTGAAGAAACTTACAGAGTAATGAAGTCATTTTTTAAACAGTTTTAACTAATTGTTCCTGACAACTATATCTTAATATGGGGTAGAAATTCATAATTTAGATGGGCCCACAGTTAGTCTACAAATGGAATTACAATAAAATGCAAAATAAAGATGACAAAGCACAATTTCAACTTTCACAAAAAAAATATGAGGGGAGCAAGGCCCACTTTTACCTCTCACATCACATAACCTCAATGTAAGGGGAAACTTGTTCATCCCATAGTTCTCTGATCTTGCTTTTTAAAAATGTTATTCTTCAAAGTAATCAACTAAATCCATACAGAAGAAACCTGGTGCAGACAAATCCACGTATCCTCTTAAAATAAATAACTACCACTAAGTACAACTATAAAGGTGTTAAACTTGATGATGACAGCATGTCACTGAATTAATAGCAGACAAACTTTGTACATAATGATATTTGCAAGCAACTAATCCGGTTTTACTTGTTTACATTTGTTTAATGGGGTAGAACACTGATCAAACAGTGACCCGTTGCAGGCTCAGCATGGTTTTATCATAACATAACAAAATATTGTACAGTATACAAATAAAAAGAAATTATGTACTCACCATAATGTTCCATCTGTGTTGTCCATTTTCATTCTTCCTCAACTGATGGGTTCGGAGCCAATCCCTTGGATCTGACTCAGCTGTTGCTAAAGCTCATGACAACTTAGAACTCTCGAGCTTCTCCCTTACCCACAATGCACAAACCCCAATTACCTCAGATCTTGTTTGCTGCCTTAGTAAAGGGTAAAGACAGAAATAATAATGGAGAACTCTGTGTTTGGAGTCATACACATAAAAGGTTAGGACACGCTTGTCCTATAAATACTCATTCTTTGAGACGTTTTAAAGGAAGGAGTTGGGGGGGAGTTGAGGAAGAATGAAAATGGACAACACAGATGAAACATTATGGTGAGTACATAACTTCTTTATCTGAAGTTGTCAATTTTCATTCTATCCTCAGCTGATGGGACAGAGTCCCCAACTACCTAATTTCCATGGCAGACTCAAGGAAGGATATTCCTGAGCACCACAGAACCAAAAGATGCCCTTCCTTTGGAGACCAGATCTGATTTGTAATGAGTAATAAAGGTATGGGGAGTAGCCCAAGTAGCCGCTGCACAAATATCATCCATTCACATTCTGGATTGAAATACTGAGGAAGTTGCCATGGATCTAGTAGAATGAGCAGGAATTGTTTTGTCACAGTGATGCCCAATTTGTTATACACAAAGTAAATGCAATTTGTTATCCACTTAGATATTGTCACCTTGGTAACTGGTTTACCCAATGTGGGTTCTGTAAATGAGACAAACAGGTGATTTAATTTCCTGAAGTCTTTAGTCCTATTCAAATAAAAATGCAAATGCCTGTGCACATCACGTGTACTGCATATTCACCTTTGTTAGAAAATTTGGGGAAAAACACTGGCAATTTAACAGACTGATTAATATTGGATTCTGACTCCAACTTTGGAAGAAATTATGGACTGGTATGTAGACTTACTCTGTCACTATGACAAATCAAGTATGGGGGTTCTGAGGATAATGTTTTGATCTCAGACATTCTTCTGGCCAAAGTAATGGCTACTAAGAAAATCGTTTTCCATGAAAGAAATTTAAGGGCTCAGGTAGCTGCGGGCTCAAATGAGTGTTGAATAAGGTACTGCAACACCACAATTGAAGTCCCAAGGAGGAGTAGGATGTTTAGAGGGAGGTATTAAAGAGTTGTATGCCTCTTAAAATGCTTGATGCTACAGAAGAGCCATTTATCCCAACATGAAAATTTGATATTGCTGTTAACTAGACTCTTAACTGTGGAAGAAACTAGTTTTTCATTGAAGAGATGTGACAAAAAATCCAACATATTTACTGGAGCTGTAAAAGAAAGGTTCAATGCTATGCTGGACAGGTTCAATGCTATGCTGGACTGTGCCAGTAAACAAATGGAAATCAATCAATCAATAAATAAATTAAATGTTTTTGAGCCCAAAAAACAAATCTTTTCCATTTACTGGAGTATAGTTTCCTGGTGGAAGGTTTATGGGAAGACATCAAAATATGATGGACAGGAGAAGACAGCATTTGCTGCCTGGCTATCAATGGAATTGGAGAAGCCAGGCAGTCAGCCTGAGGCTTGTCAAATCTGGATGCATCATATCTGTCGGGTGAAACAGAAGGTCTGGAGCTGGATCCACAAACCAAGGTGGTTGAATCAAGTGAGGCCAAAGAAAGGGAAACCAAATTTGTCGAGGCCAATATGGAGCAATGAGGATGACCTTGCTCTTCAACCAGGAAGCTTTCTGAAGGAAGTGGGGAATTAAACAGATTCTAAAAACAGGAGACCGGGAGGTGAATCATGAAGCACAGCATTCCTCGGAGAGTCCCCCTCCGGGGGGGGGGGGGTGGTTAGGGCACAGTAGCTGCTGCACTTGTCTTTCAGGGGGGGAAGTGAATAGATAGAAGCAAGGCTGGCCCCACTGACAGAATATCTTGTCTGCAATTTTCTTGTTGAGGGACCATTCGTTTGGTAGGAGAATACACCTGCACAATTTTTCTGCTATCACACTGGATTTCCCCAGAATGTGCACTGCTAAGGGAAAGCAGATGGAAGAGATTGCCCCATGCCACACCTTGACTGCTTCTCGACACAAGAGGTAGGATTTGGTTCTTCCTTGTTTGTTGATGTACCAAACCACTGACATGTTGTTGATTTGTAACGCAATGGTCCCTAAGGGGAGAGCATTTTGGTATGCTTGAAATGCTAACAGCACTGCTCTCATCTCTAGGACATTCATATGTAATTTAGCCACCTCAGGGGGCTGTGCCTTGCACTGCCTTCCCCACATAATGCTCCAACCCTAACTGGGAAGCGTCCGTGGTCACTATGGCCTTGGGCTGGGGGAGGATGGATGGACAGCCTAGAAGAACCTGACCTGAATGAATCTTCCATTCCAGGTGTCTCTTGCACATCTGAATGATTCTTGGTTGGAAAAACATACACTGATAAAGAATTGACCATTGTGTGGCTAGCATTCATTGAAGAATTCTCATGTAAAATCTGGCTAGTGGCACTAATGTTATTGCTGCTGCCATAGACACTAGGGTGTGAAAGACCAGATGGGCTGAAATCATGGTGTTGCAGATTATTTTTTTGACTTGTGATCTTATTGTCTGGACTCTCGATAGTGGCAGGGATGCAATGGTAGTTTTCGTATTGAGAACTGCTCCTATAAACTCTAGTCTCTGGGTGGGCTGTAGAGGAGATTTCTCGTAGTTTATGGTTATCCCCAGAAGAGAACAAGTCTGAAGAACCTGGTCCTTTGCCAATATGAGTTGATGCCTGGTTGCAGTGAATATGAGCCAGTCATCTAAGTATGGAAACACTCGGAATCCCTGAGGTCTGAGATGAGCTGCTACTACTGCCATGCATTTGGTAAACACCCTGGGGGCTGTGGTGACTCCAAAGGGCAGCACTCTGAATTGGTAATGACTGGCTCCCAGCTGGAAATGTAAATACCTTCTGGATCGTCTGTTCACCTTTATATGATAGTATGCTTATTGAAGGTCTACTGAGCACATACGTCATTCCCTGCTCAAAAAAGGGAGAATGAACTGAACCGTGACCATCCGAAACTTGGTTCTTTGAACTGCCTTGTTTAATTTGATGTGATCTATAACTGATCTCCCATCTCCTGCCTTCTTCGGCACTAAAAACAACCTTATCTAAGTTCAGGATTCCACCTTGTCCAGAGGGAACTCTTGGATGACTCTCTCTTTTTTAGCAGCTTTTGTATTTGAATTGCTGTTTGTTCCCTCTGACTGAGTGGAACATTGGAGATTTTTCTTGAGACTGGAGGTGAAAGGGAAAAAGGAATTATATATCCTCTGGAAATAATCCTCTGCACCCAAGTATCTTCTGTTATATCTAACCAGGTTCTCTGCTGCAGGGATAATTGGCCCCCACCTGTCTCCAGAGGTGGACAATCGGACCTCCTTTCAGAAGAGTTGGTAGGGTTTGTCAAAGAACGAATCTCTGGAACCCAGATTCTGCAGGCCACCTCTGACATGTGGACAGCGACGTCCATTCGAGTTCCCTCCTCTGCCTCTGGGTGAACCTCCTCCACATGCGTCTTGGAAAGAACCCTGAGACTTTTTGAATCACATTTTCTGACTACCTCACTGACTGCAGGAAAAGGTTAATTGAGGTGTCGAAAAATGCATGCCCACAGCAGACAGGGTCTTCCCGTCCTTCTCACAACCTGGCTAGTGTCTCCTTTATCTTGGGGCCAAATAAGGATGTTCCTTCAAAGGGATCATTGACAAAAGAGGACTTGATGGGCTCCACAATGTCACAAAGGTGAGTCCAGGGACGTGTTCTTATGGAAATAGCTGCACCTGTTGCCCTTGAGGTTCCCTCTGCTATGTTCAAGATCAACCTCATGGATGAATTGGATATGGACTGAAGGGTTGTCAACTGGGATGTTACAGAGGCCTGAACTTGCTCATAAACAGCACCCAAGAGGGTATTTGATAATTCCTTAATCAAATCCCTCTGTAATCTTGTAAACTGTGCCAAGTAGTTGAGAGACCTTAGCGCAAAGGTGGATAAGGTGTATACATGCTTCCCAAATCTGTCCATCACTCACGGCTCTCTGTTGAGGGGATGGACAGTAGAACTTTTTTCGGCCATTTCCTTCTTGGTGGCCACCACAATGACCATGGCATCAACAGGAACCCCTTTACTCCAAAACCTCCTGTCTGTGGGTGGTGCCATTATCCTGCCCAGTCTCCGAGGAATGGGTTCTATGGTGTCTGGATCCATCCATGCCTGCAGTGAGATCAAGTCGATGAGCTCATCAGTGGGCAGAGTAACCCAGGAGGCAGAGGGTACAGCACCAAAGGCCTCCAGGAAAACAGATTCCTTAGATGTAGAGTTGCTGGGCATCCAGCCACCTCTCTGTTTAAGGATTTCTAGGATGCCTCCAAAGGAGACATCTTCAGAGGGTAACCGAGGGGACCCTTCACTCTCATCAAAATCTGTGTCTTCAGTGATGGACTTCTCTGTGGAGTCTAAATGCTTCCTCCTGCAGGTCTTCTTCTTAGGGATCTCTTCAGTGGGATGCTCTGGAGAGGTATCAGAAGAATAAATCAAAATTCCCTGTGGGAAGTCTGGGGTCTTGGTACTGACTGTCTAAGTGGAAGGACCTGGCGAGACGCTGAATGCTGAGACATCAGGGTTAGTGATCTAGGATATCAGGCATGTAGATCCATCTGTTTTGTCGTAGCAGAGAATACTCTCTTCGCAGCCTCAAAGACAGATCGCCCCAGAGAAGGAGCAGGCCTCAGATCTGAGAAGGCAAACTTCTGGATCTCGTTTCCCCTCCACTCCTAGGACAATAACCTCAAGGTGGAAACCAGAGTTGAGCTATCCAATGCTGATGCCCCAAGGCACATGGATGGCTCTGAAAATATCTGAGTCAACCACAACATCTCAGAGCCAACATGGAAGCTTTAGCTCTGAGAGCTCTCTGGATCTTACAAGGCTGGAGTGCTCATAGAGAGCTTCAGACCCGAGGATACTAAGATCCTCGGATCTGAAGTAGTTGGATCCGGACGGCTAGGATATGAAGACTCTGAAACCACTGAGGGAGTCAGAAGAGGAAATTGCAAAGGGTGTGTAGTACTGGAACAGACCTCCTGACCAAGAGAGGTAGAGCCAAAGTGACACCCATCTATCCCTGCACCGAGAACATTTTTCTTACCACTCTTTCCCCATTTCCTCAGTAAGACTTCTGGAGGAATCAGTCAACAGGACTAAAGGAGAGTTTGGTCTTTCAAAAAAAGTGGAGAGTATCTGAGAGGGTAAGGGATCTAGACAAGGTAAATGCCTTGTCCTACGTAAGAGGACAGATTTAGCTGGACTGGCTAAATTTGCATCAGAGGATGACTGCATCTGATATGAAGAAGTCAAATCAGGTGTTTTTTGTTTCTTCAGATCGGATGTGGTCAGATGCAATAATTTTTGTTTTCCTTGGATCTGAGGTTGAAGCTGAATCAGTCTTTTTCCTTTTTCTTGATGATGCTGAAGCCAATGAAGATGAAGATGCCTTAGGAGATGCTGATGAGTGTTTTTCCTTTTGATTTGGGGAATTTGTCTCTAGAAATGGCCTCTCCAAAAGAAGAGGGAAGCAATCCCTTTATATCAATTTATTTTTATGTTCGACAAGGGCCCTGGTCTTAAAAGCATGGCAAATAGAACAGTCTTCTTGTAAGTGCAGAGGCCCTAAGCAATAAACGCATAAACTATCATCATCTGAGAGAGGAATTTTGAGTCTAGATTTGGAACACTTCTTAAAACCAGCAGCCCCCTTCTCAGACATGATGATAACTTTAAAGACAAACCACCAATGAGAGGTCAACAAACAGTAATGACAGGCCAAAAAACAGTGACAACTAATGAAGGTCTACAATAGCATACAAAGGTAGGAAAGTCAAATACCAACAAAGTAGTAACCAAGAATACTAGCTAGATAATACAGTTGACAGAGAAAAGACGGTATTACGTAATGAATGAATAACTACCAGAAGATAAGATAAAGGGCAAGGGGAAAAAGGCTAACAAGATAACAGAGTAATATAACATTTTTGAAGATAAAGTTTTAAACACTTATCGTAACCCAAGCTGGAGAGAACCAGGAACCACGTCTTTCACTGGAAGTGGCAAATGAGATATGAAGTAATTGGGGCTGGTATACTGAGGGTAAGGGAGAAGCTCAAAAGTTCTAGCTGCCATGAGCTTTAGCAACGGCCAAGTCAGACCTGAGGGACTGGATCTGAACACATCAGTTGAGGATAGAATGAAAACTGACATCAGATCAGTGGTTTACATTTATTAGTAAGCATAGACAATCTGACAAACAATATCAAAATATATATATATATATATATATATATATATATATATATATATATATATATATATATATGTGTGTGTGTGTGTGTGTCTACTTTGATTCACTGAAAACTCATTTCACTGAATTTCAATTCACCCTCATAAAATCGCTGACAGCTCAAATCACTGAAAACTCATTTCAATGAGTCACATTTCACTGAATGTTAAGTACTGTTGGGCAAATAAAATGTAGATGCCCTTTTCCCCATTATAGAGCGATCCTGGAGTTAGTATATATAGTTACGGGGTGGGGGGAGCTACATGGCTTAGTGGTAAATATATATATATATATATATATATATATATATATATATATATATATATATACATATACACACACACAAACTCCAGTATTGCAATACAGTGGGGAAACCGGCATATACGTTTTTATTTGCTTACATTCAGTGAAATGTTTTTCAGTGAAATGAGTTTTCAGTGATTTGAACTTTCAGCGATTTGGTGCAAGTGTTTTGAAATTCAGTGAAATGAGTAAATGAGTTTTCAGTGAATCAAAGCAGACTCATTTTATATATATATATATATATATATATATATATATATATATATATATGTATATACAAAGAAGATCTAACAAACCAATCCTAAGTACAGTTACATAAGTGGAACTGAAAAGGGAGAAAAGAGGTAAAGTAGTGGAGTCATAACAGTTAGGTGAAGTTACAGAAGAACATAAAATAAGAATTAGCTATATCACCTTAAACAGTATATATGCATTACATATCAGTATACATAAAATAGTACAGGCTTCAGAGTGCCAGTCAGTACAATTAAAATGATTATAAGGCTGTGAGGACTGCTGAAAAGACAATACTCAGTTATACATGCAGCATCCACTAAAAGCTCAGTAGTACAGTGTGGCTTTTGCAGGTAGTCTAGAAAACAAAATGTGAAATATTTATCCAGAAAGCATAAAAAAAATGCTAAAGAAAAACATTTTCTTTTCCCTTCTTTAGGGCATTCCATCTTGTGGGCACTGTGACTTCGTGTGTGCTGAAACTAGGATGCAACACACTCACACTTCATCTGTTCAGATAGACCTGCAACAAACCACTACAAGTAACTTAGATGAAATTATAAAGAAACTTGACAATGTTGGAATCCAAAGCCCTGAATTTCACTAGACAAGTCTGGAAAATGTTGTAACTTTCGGCTTTTCCCGGTTAGGGGTCGCCACAGCGGAACTCCGGTCCGCTAATGATTGGCAGTAGATTTTTACGTATCGAGTTGCCAGCCCTGACGCACAACCTTCAAAGAAGGTACGCCCATTCAAGCATGTCACCACACAGAAGACGCTTTATCTGAGAATGGAACAGGACAAAGTCTTACTGTGAGACAACGCTACCGCAGTATTAGTCAAGTCTGGAAAATAATTTCAAAAAATAAGAAATGATGAATGCATTTATTGTAAAGAAATACAAATAATCTTTGGTTAGCTTTGCTGAAGACAGCTATTAAAATTCTATAGTTAAATAAATTTGATAATGACATATGGCATGCTACCTGAAAAACATCATCCAATTCATACTACTTCTCAAAGCACAGCAGACATTAACTACAGAGGCATGTTCCAGATTTCAAAGACCCATCCCCCACCATGAATGACAAAAAAAAAACAAAAAAAAAATTATTTTAAGGAATGCACCCAAATTAAATGATGGAAAGCAGGTTTTACTGAGGTCTTAGCCAGCTGGCAGTATGAAGTATTGACGGATGAGCTTTGAAGTCTGACCCGAAGAACTGCAAAATTATCAGCCTGCACTATGGAATTCATATCACTTTCATTAGCAAGCCACAACATAAACATCTCAGGTTAAAGCAGCCTGGCAATCAATTAAAAGTGAATTTAGACAGCCACTACCCTCATGCAACATGTCGAAAATTTCTGCCAAGGGAAAGCATTCTAACATGCCGGACAAACAGGCTAAACGTAGTCACATTTTTTTCTTAATTAAATATAGCTGGAATGTTCTTCATGTTTAATGCTCAGAAGTTATGATCTAAGGGCCACATTCTCAAAATAAGCTTTGGTTCATTTCCAAAAAGCAATGCAAAATTAAGCAGCATTAGTAGACTTAGATGTTTAGGGTTGCCATCAGAATACATTTCTGTACAAGAAAGAGTGGAATTTAAAATGCAGCCCTGTACCAGATGTAGTAGTTTTAAATAGCAGTGATTCAAATTCTGCTACTCCTCTCTGTCTTTGTTACTGAGTAAATTCCATGTTTCTAATTTGCAGTTTAATGTCAAGTACCATTTTATTGCATAGAATCTATTTATCCTTGGTCCTAAACTCTTCCACAGCTGATGTCAAGTATACTGTTTTAGTACGGGATTCTATAGCTGAAGTGAACATAAGCTGCATCTTATGCAATAAAACAGTAAACACACTACTTGCTTACATGTTATAAAGTTCAATTTATATTTAACCATTTAATCAAGACTATACTTAGGACATCCTTTTCAGTTTACAGGCCATGAAACAACAGGGACAGTCTTATAATGATTACATCAATATGCTAAGAAGTCTATATGCAATCACTGAAAGTAATTGAGTACTGCATTCTGGAATTTGTGTGCTAGCCTTACATAGAGGCCTTGTTATTTTCCAATTTTAGGAAACAAGCTGAGCAATTAACCAGTGTAATCCAGAATTTGTCATACACAGTCAACAATCTCTATACAAATCATAAATCTAATGTTAAAAAACTGACAAAAAAAAGCCAACAAACAAATATTCTATTTATCACTTTTACTTGGCAAAACTTAATAACTGGTCTGGCACACTTCCACCTAATATTGTGGAGATAGCATTAACTAAAATTAATTGAAACACTGATGTGGCAACAGTTCCATATTACTGTTAGAAGATATGATTAATAGGAAATCTGTCAACTCTTTGGAGTTCCTAATTCAATACACATCTAAGCATGATTTTAATGCATCATTTTTGCTCTAAGATTATGTTACAGACTACAAGGATACGCATACATGCCATGTATTTTTAAAAGAATCGTGCTCCCTCAGTGAAACAACACATTTACTGTGATTCTGGACATCAATCAAATCTCAAATTTCCGGAATGCCTACTGGAAAATGATATGCATAGATGCAGGCACAAACATTTTGCACTTACAAGTGAGCCTCTTTCTACTTTAACCCACAATTACATCACCAGTGCCAAATAATCTGCTGCAGAATAAAAAATATTAATACCAAAGGAAGCCCCAAATGATGAAGCAGCCTGACTTCACTATATATTTTTCTGAAAGTATCTATTAGCCAAGTGTAGCTTCCAAAAGTTTGAGGGCTTTTTTTCCCATTTGTTAACTAGGTAAGCCCAGTGGGCACAAGTGTCCCTTTTCAGGCTTCCTAGGAGAACTGTCAGTTTAAGACTTGCTGACAGTCACACAGAAGGCAAATGGAAAGACTCAAACCCTGAACACCTGACTACAGGTTCTGAAGAAGCACACTCATCTTTGATGTCACACATGCAAGACTAATAACTGCTGCCAAGTAGTCAGAGTCTGAAAACTAAAATGATAGAAAAGCCACATTTAAAACAAAACAAAAACAAATCATTACATATTGATACTGTCTGCAGTACTAATGTTACTGCATCACTCTAAGTGGTTTCTGTTATATTCTGATTTAAGTCCCAAACATGGGACTGGCATGCTGACATGATTTAATTTTGCAGTCACAGCTCTTGCCTCGCGGATGTGACTTAAAGCAGACATAGAATGCACTGTGTTAAAAAAAAATCCCAATGCAGTCCACACTCTGGTAAATTAAGACAGAATTGAAGTCTTCTGCTTTTTATAGGTCTACAACTTTGAGGTCTATTAGACACGGAAGATTCTTAGGGAACAGCATTTTGCTGAATTGCTTCATTACAAAATTCTCAAAATAGCTGGTAGTATTTTCACATTAAGTCAAAACCACTTGTACTCCCTATATCACAGATACTATAACAAAATTCCAGAATGCACAATCTCGGGGAAGAAAGAATACTTTACACTCCTCCTTCTCTGAACTTCTGTAACCTTAGCAGTTCTAAGCAGCAGCCATGTGGGGGTTCAGTCCCTCATGCAGAGAAAGGATTTGTCTCCTTACAAACGTAAGCTTGCTATGCTACACCATCGCCATTATAATGATATAATGATCTGGAAAAGTATCATTCAAAGAGCTTTCAGTTAATAATGTTTAGGTGAAATGACATCTGACCATGTATCACACGGTATCAATATTTCACTTTCAGTGACTTCCTCAGATTTTTTTAGCACTAATCTCGTTCACAGTTTTTTTTTTTTTTTCAAAAAAATATTTTTACAGCAGAAAATATAACAGACATAATCATGCTTCTCACTTTTACATAGTAAGAGAGCTTTCCCCTCATTTAGCCTGCACTATTTAGAACTCTCTTTAGGATACTCTTCACTGGCTTCCAACATTTTCCTCTCTCGAAACAACTGAAGTGAATGTAACTATACAGGATATGTAACATAGCACATAAACTGCTTGTATCACATCGCAGGGCTATTTTCTGGAATACGTTACTGAGCAGTAACTTAGTACTGTGTGATACAGTGCGGTGTCTGCTGGGCACTGTCCCTTTAAGAAGGCTAACTAAGAAACAGGAAAGCAGGTTAAACATGGGTAGGAACTTAATGAGAAAACTGCAGAAAAGGTTATTTAAAGCCCAGTCTCCTGCTACTCAGCAGAGTTGTAACTTTTAGGTCTGAAAAGGGTTCAGACAGAGGCCTAGAAGGAGTAAAGTGTACCAGAAGGAAGAAAAATCTGGAGGGTGTTGTTGTGAGGGAAAAGGAACTGTCACCCTACAGAGGAGAAACAATTTTGATGCAACCATGCCTGTATAGTAATGCAAGGAAATAGTACTTCAGCTTTTTCCTGTTGTGTGAAAGTACAAGAAAACGGTACTTAAGTTTATCCTTGTCTTTATAAACGAGTAAGGAGAATCTGCTTTGACTTAACTCTTAACTCTTTCTTTGTTGCCTCTCTAAGCACTGTACTTTAACTACTAGCCAGCTATTATGCCAAGACCCAGTATGACAGGGAATACTGCATCCGAATCTGCAAGAATATTGAATATGATCTGAACAGTACTTGCCAAAAGAAATGCGACAAATTTGCTTTCTTTGCGTTTGTTTTGAAAACAATATAAAATGAAGCAGCAGCATAAGAAGTATATTTATTTTACTTTATTTAATAAATAAAATGTCTTTATAACAACAGGTGTTAAAGATTTAGTCTATACTGCAATATGTTTGTCTGAAATGTTGATATTACAGAGCTTTGCATATATTATTCACTGACTTACTATATTCACTAATATTTTTGTGTATTTTCAAGTTATTCAGTTCACTGTATTATACATTATATACTTTTTAAGTTCCATTCTAAAAGGGATATCACTGAAAAGAGGCCTCTGTAGTCTGGTTCACCCACCTGTTAAATTAAAAACAACAAATCAACACAATTTGTTATGAATAAAATGAACAAGCAAACACTATTACATATTTAACCAAAGATAAAAGAGTCGTAGCTACATGTTGTGGCTCCCTGTGTTACTCTCATCTTGTACGCTCCAAGTCTAAATGAGGACTAAAAAAAGTACTGTGTGCTCAGAGTTGAAAACAAAATGAGTAAAGTGAGAGAAAAAATGTTATTCTTTGTAAGCTGTAGCAAACCGTTTGCTACAAATTTAATAAGTGGGTCTTGTGTTAGTCTGAATACCAGACACAGAATGCTAAAGCACTGACCACACATGCAGTAAGGGCATTCATTTCTGAATGCCAGTACTGCATTTTGCTGCATGCAGGGCTTTTTTTCCCATTTGTTAACTAGATAAGCACAGTGGGCACAAGTGTCCCTTTTCAGGGGTTTCCTGGGAGCTGCTCTACCTCTGGTGGAATGAGCCCTGGGCTTGAAGAGTAAAGATCTTTAATGCAGAGTGGAGATGAAGGAAATATGTCAGATAACCATTGAGACAAGGAACTTCTACATACTTTCTTACCCAACTTGCTGTGGGCAAAAGACACAAAGTTGCTCATCTTTTCTAAAGGGTACCATAATGTGGAGGTAGAAACGATCCCTGTGTACATCCGAAGCAAGAAAAATGCATTACCCTTTGTTTTGGTAGTTAGGGAAGAACATAGGATGATGGATGGGATTTGAAACACTGGTCTCAGCAGCCACTTTTGGAACAAAGTAAAATGAGAATATATATCCCAGTCACACTGAAGCGTCTCAGGCTAGAAAGGCAGAAGAAGCAACATCCTGCAGACGTCACCATAGCAGAGAATGAGCAAGTTCCATTTGATTAAGAAGAAAATGAGCTTTTATTGATAAAACAACTAAAATACAATGAGCACTTTCGGCATAAACTGTCTTCTTCAGATCGTGTAATGTAAAGACCAGCAATGGTTTAAATAACATTGAAAAAACAATCATTATGAGGCTTTCGTCACTTCCTTTTTCCTTTGGTTTTTACTTCCAATCACAATGTAGCATCAGTGAACTTATTTGCATGAGCTAAGGAGAACAAGAACTTGTAATTGGTGTTTTGATGTTAGCCAATCATTTGTCTAACTAATGATATTATATCCAATCAAGATGCTTCTATGTTTTACTAAGGTTCAGAATTACTGTTCTGTTGACAACCAGTCATATACTTCACATTGGTTGTTATTTCCAATCGCAATACAACCTTAGTAAGCTTATTTCCATATATTGAAACTGCTATTTGGCACTATAGCCAACACCAACCAATCATATGTCCCACTTTGGTTCTTACTTCCAACCACAATGTAGCTTCAGTAAACTTATCTGCATAAATGAACTGCTGTTTGATACTACAGTCAGAATCACTAAGAATCCTTGTATGTCAATAAAGTTAATACCCATGTCAAGACTTAATAAGTACTTGATAAATATAGTTTCATCCTGTTTTCCTTAGTTTCTACTGCAAATATCAATAGATCTGAAGCAAAGCTTCCAATAGTTTCATAAAAGCAAGCTTTACACCTTAAAATATTAAGTTACATTCTTACCTTGCATAACTAAACACTTATAGTTAGTAAGTACTAGCACAATGTTTTCTAAACTGCATAGAAACTTGGTATCCAATGGAAATAAAACTAAATATATAAAGTTAAGATATCCAAAGGAAAAAAAAAAGGCTTCAGTTGCAAAGTATGTTAACTAAACATACATGCAGCTCAGAGTGTTGCTTGGTACTTTTGGAACAAAGGAGAGATCAATTCTCACGGTAAACCTGTCCTTGCAAAACACAGTCTAGGGAGAAACTGATGATGGGGTGTGAAATTTTAAAATTCTCCTAGCCAAAGTTAGAGTTACTAGGAAGATAGTTTTCTAGGACAGTAATTTTAATTCCACAGATGCTGCTGGTTCAAATGGAGTTTTGGACAATGCTTCCAAAATGAAATTCATGTCCCATGGAAGACCAAGAAACTTGACAGGTGGATGCCACAAGAAAGTGCCTTTAAGAAAAACTTTACACAGTCCTTGAGAAGGCAATGAAGAATCTTGAAAGACAATGTGTTAGGATGAAATAGCTGTTAGCTGTATCCTGATGGTAGAGAAGCTAGAATCAGAGCTAAACAAGGAGGTAATAAAATGGAGAACATCCACAACAGAAGCTGAAAAAGGCAATATGTTCTGAGATTCAGCCTATAAAGCAAATCTTCCCCATTTACTGCAATAGACTAATTGTACTGGACTTCTGAGAAGTTGTATGTATATAGACCACATCAGAAGGAAGAGGTGTATACCTCGGATGTCCAGTTATGGCTCTCCAGAGGGGTGAATGATGAGATCTGAGAGTAAATTTTTATTTATTTTTATTTAACATTGAGGGAACCAAGAGGAATCCTTCAAGTAAGGTCTGAGGAAGGGGAAAGTACAGGTGTCTACACTTACCATAAATGTAGATGTTCGAGTGTATTCACTGTTGCAGTCATCACACTTGTGTTATCTGCCTGCAGGTAGCCCTCAGTCGGTCCGAATATGAGAGACTTAGTATTTATGCATCAGTTGCTGTCGCTTCAGTACTGACGTCAGGTCATCAGGGGTATAAAAACAGGCAGCTGACCCCATTACATCAGTTTTTCTTGCCCCAAATGTCAGGAGCCCCCAAATAGGGGGCAAAGTTATGGTGGGAAAAACACCGCCAGTAAAAAGTAAATACCAATAACACAGTAAGGGGTGAGTAATAGAGAGGAGAGAGAGAGAGAGAGACAAGGGGGCTGAAGGGTGGGAAACCAGGACCACAACAGTGAATACACTCAAACATCTACATTTATGGTAAGTGTACACAACTGTACTGTTCTTCGTGTTTCACTGTTGCAGTCATCACACTTGGGTTGATTCCCAAAGCTGAAGAAAGGGTGGAGGCAGTCAAGAAGAGTTGGGGCTGGCTAGTATGCCCCGCAGGACTGCTGTTGCAAAACCCACCCTGGATTTGGAAAAGATAGGTAGGTGGTAATGCTTGGTGAAGGTGTGTACAGAACTTCAGGTAGCAGCTTCCAGATTGTCCCTGGTAGGGACTCCTCTGAGGAATCCTGTAGAGGTAGAAGTTGCCCTAGTGGAATGCGTTCTGACCCACTGAGGGGTTGGTTTCCCATGATGTTTGTAGCAGAAATGGATACAGTGTGCTATCCATTTGGAAATTGTTTCTTTTGAAATGGCCTTGCCCTGTGCTCCTGGTACAAAACTGGCTAGTAACTGGTCAAATTTCCTGAAGGCTTTAGTCCTATCCAGGTAGAATCTGAGCTGCCTGTGCACATCCAAGGAGTGCAGGATCCTTTCCCCTTTATTTTGAGGATTAGAGAAGAAGGTTGGCAAATGGAGAGATTGGTTGAGAGCCACACTGGACACCGTCCTGAGGGAGACCCTGTCAGCATGAAAAATAGTGAAGGGTTCCACAGCCATAAGTGCTTGTAGCTCAGACACTCTTCTAGCTGAAGTGACGGCCAGAAGCAAGGCTGTTTTCCAAGAAAGGAATTTTAACTCTGCTGACGCTGCAGGCTCAAAGATGGGTAGCGTGCGCTCTCCTTGGTGGCCTTAGGTTGTTTGCCCCCTCTCAGGAACTGCTTGATGAGAGGGTGAGATAAGAGAGGTGGCTCAGTGTTGTAATGAGCCAAGATGGCAGAGGCATGGATCTTAATGGAGGAGAAGGATAGGCCTCTGTGGAGATCTGCTAGGTAATCCAGGATTAGAGTTAAGGAGGGCAGTGTTGTGTCCCCTCCTTTAGACTGAATCCAAGAACAATACCTTTTCCACTTATCAGCATAGGATTTCCTTGTACTGGCTCTTCTGGCTTCAAGAATGACGTCCACAGGTTCATAGATTAGTACTAAGCTAACGGCCCTTGCGAGCCATTTTAAGCTTAGCCAATTATCCCTTGTGAGATTCAAACCCTGCACCTTGTGCAAACACCTTAACCATTAGGCCACCCTCCAGCACCTGCTTGCTTAGGCTGGTCACTGAGGGAGAATTCAAGGGATAAGCCAGGCTGCAAGATTCAGTGTTTGCAACTGCAGATGCAGGATCTGTCCCTCCTGCTGGGTGAGGTGGGTTGGGATCTGGGGTAGGTGCCAGGGTGGCACCGGTGACAGGCTGCGGAGCAGTGGGTAGCAGTGCTGGCATGACCAGTCCAGGGCAATCAGGATTGCCCTTGGTTTGCCCTGTCTTATTTTGAGTAATATTCTTGTGAGAAGAGGCAGAGGGGGACATGCATAGATTGAGAGGTTTACCCACTGGAAGGATAGGGCATTCACTTTCCAGGCCTTTCTGTGAGGTGTCCTGGTGCAGAATTTGCTGAGCTGGTGATTTTAAGAGGAGTCAAAAGGTCCACCTCTGGGGTGTCTCATTTCAGGGTTAGAAGGCTGAAGGTGCTGGAGTCTGATTGCCACTCGTGTGGGTCTAGTAGATTTCTGCATAAGTCGTCTGCCAGAGAGTTTTGTTTGCCTGGCAGGAAATGAGCTTGCAGATGAATCTGCATGTCCAAGGCTGTGTTCTACAGGGCCATAGCTAGCCTGCAGAGTGGGTTACCCCCTGCTTGTTGATGTACCACATAACTGTGTTGTTGTCTGTTTTTATTAGCAGGGGTCCTGGTGAAAGTAGGGATTTGAAAGCTGTCAGAGCATGCTGAACAGCTAGCATCTCTTTTTGGTTGATGTGCAGATGAATTTGACTTGGGATCCAGTGGCCCTGAATGCACATGTCATCCAGATGTGCCCCCTAGGCATAGTCTGATGTGTCTGTGGCTAGGGTCTGGGTGGCGTGGGGGTTGAGTAAAGGGAAGTCCTTTATTGTGGTTGCATGCTGCTGCCCACCAAAGAAACTCTGTCCTTAGACAAGGTATGATAGGTATGACGGTTTCCAGAAGCTGAGAATGTTGGCACCAAAGACTTTTCAAGTACCACTGAAGTTTCCTCATATGCAGTCTGGCATATGGAATCAGCAGAATGCAAGAGGCCATGAACCCTAGGGCCTGCTGGAATTTCCTTGCAGATAGCTGGGTGCTGGTGGCCATTTGAGTGAAGTAGCCTGCCAGATAGGCTTGTTTTTCTGGAGCAAGGAAAGCCATCTGGGATGCTGTTTCTAAGCTTGCTCCCAGGAATACAATCTATTGACTGGACACTAGTTTTTATTTCTTTTCGTTGATAGTGTACCCCAGGGATGTTAGAAGATTCTTTACAAATGTTAGGTGCTGCAACAGCCTTTCCTGAGTGTCTGCCTGAATCAGGCAATCGTCCAAGTACAGGTAAATTTGAATCTTTCTCTGTCTGCAATAGGCAATGGCTAGAGCCAGGCATCTTGTGAAGACTCTGGGAGCAGTGGATAAGCCAAAGGGAAGTGCAGAGAACTGATAATGCATGGATCCTGCCCTGAAGCATACATATTTTCTGCACAAGTCCCTGACAGGGATGTGCAGATAGGCTTCTTTTAGGTCTAGGGTGGCTAACCAGGCATCTTTGGAAAGCATAGGAAGAAGCTGCTGAAGGGTTAACATTTTGAAATTTGGTACCACCAGGAAAGTGTTTAAAATGGAACGATCTAGGATTGGGTGCCAAGTGCCCTCTTTTCTGGGTACCAGAAAAAGTCTGGAATAAAACCCTTGACCTATTTGCTCAGCAGGAACAGGTTGAATTGCCCTTATGGACAGCAGGGATCGAATTTGGTTGTGTGCCTCTGCCCACTGGCTTGGAGGAAGGTCTGGGAACCCTTTTGGGGTTGGCAGTGAGTGGAAGTAAAATTTGTACCCCTAGGATACAATGTTGAGGACCCATCGGTCTTTGGTGATGGAGGTCCAGTTTTTTTGCATGATGAGCAAGTTTTCCTCCTAGTGGCACGAGCAATTGGGCAGAGGTGAGGACTGGAGATGAGAAGTCATTGTGAATTCTTCCATAAGGGGGTGGCTTAGCACTCCCTGTTTTAGAAGTGGAGGCACTCCATTGCTTAGATCTCTGCATACCCTGAGACTGTAATCTGGGGGGGGGGTCTGTCTCCCCTGGTTTAGTTTGAGATGGCCTTGAGGGGGCTGGAAAGGTCAAATGTTTCGAGGGGCAATGCCTACTGAAACTTGGAGGCTGCACTTGGAAAAATTCTTTGACTGTCTGCATAGACTTAGCTTTTTCTTCCATCTTTTTTAGAACCTCTTCTGCTTTGGTGCCAAACAGATTGTCCTTGTTCAAAGGAGTGTCTAGTAATTTTGATTTGACATGGTCTGGCAAGGTCTGTTCCTTAAGCCAAGCATGCCTTCTCAGTACAGAACCAGTGACTGCTGCCCTGGCAAGTAGGGCGTCAAAGCCACATTGCAAGGTATGCTTGCTAGCTTGGCTTGCAGAATGCATAAGCTCTTGTAATTCTTTATTTTCTGCACAGTCTGTAAAGGTAGATAATTTTTGCTTAATAAGTTCCATAATATGCTGCTGGTATTTCAGCATGTGAAACTGGCAATTCAATGCCCTAATGGCAAGAGTTGCAGAGGTGCATACTTTTTGACCCCATCTGACTAAAGCTCGGGAATCCCTGTCCAAACGGGTGGGATTCTTAGCTGTAGTTGCTTTTATACCTTTAAGCCCCTGGGAAATGACCTCTGGATCAGCAGTAGGATTTTTGAAAAGAAATTTGTGAGAGCCAGGGACTCTGTAGTACCTATCTGGTTTCCTTGGAGCCAGGAGTAAAGTATCAGGAGTTAGACTGGATTCCATAAAGACATCTTCCCCAACATCCAGAACAGGAGGAAAGGTCTATGTTGAGGTAAATCTAAATATTCTCAAGTCGCTTTTTGGAATGAGGATAATCCTGGCATTCCCAGTGGAAATGCTCTCTTAAAGTATGAAGGGTTTCAAAAAAAGAAAAATCCTCTGGAGGGGAAGCAGAAAGAATGGATTCCTCTGCATCTGAATCCTCATAAGCAGATAAAGGCATGTCTTCATAATCAGAAACCTCAGAGTCGTCGGACTCTTGGTCAGTTAAAGCTGCTGGGGGCACGTCTCTTTTTCTCTTAGAAGGGGAAGGCTGGCTTCTCCTAATCAGCATAATCAGGCCTTCTGCCATTTTAAGCATTTGATTTTGTGGCAAGGAAGCAGGTGCTTGAGTTTGGGTCATCGTTTTTTTAGGCATAGCTCGTACTCTTGGCCTTAGAAACTCGGTAGTTTTAGACAAAACTGAAGACGCGAAAGAAGTCGTCAGTTTATGTCGAATATCAGTAATGCGAAGAACTTCCTCAGAAGCCGGTGCCTGCACAGCGGCTCCGGACCCATCCAAGGTAGAGACATCCGCAGGTTCCATAGTCAAAGAAGAGTCTCGTAGCATACCGGACTTCGAACGGGTCTCAGTAGCGGCCTGCGAATCCATAGAAGTGGGCATCAGGGGCTGCGAAAGCACCTCACTGAGTCCCGGTGAACTGTCGACTAGGTTAACGGAAGTGTCGTTAGCAGTTTTGAACCTGTGCGGTCTGTCTCTGTCTTTATCCTTACGTTTTTTCAGCAGATCGGTAGTCAGATGGCTTACTGAAGTCAATACGGAGATCAAGAGCGAATGTATTTAGTGACAATAAAGGCCCGATGATGAATAGTTCGGGCATTGAACAAGGCACAAAACCGACAGTGAGGTACATCGTGGTCTGGGTCTAAACAGGTGATGCAGTAAGAATGGAAATCTCAGTGTGGTATTTGCTTTCCACAGGCGAGACAATTGTTAACTTTTTCTGATATCGGTTAGAGCAAGAAAAAAGGATCCCCAATGGGGTACTTAGCTTTAGAAGACTTCAGGATGATTCAATTCGGAAATGAAAACTCAGGTAGCGACTGACCGGCACTCCTGTGAACTGCTTCTGCTTTGGGCTCCTCAGCAAGAAAGACTGATTTAATGGCATCAGCTGCCTGTTTTTATACCCCTGACGACCTGATGTCAGTACTGAAGCGACAACAACCGATGCAGAAATACTAAGTCTCTGGTATTCGGGCCGACTGAGGGCTACTGCAGGCAGATAACCCGAGTGTGATGACTGCAACAGTGAAACACGAAGAGCATCCATATCTGTCTGGGCCAAAAAGAGGGAAATGAAGATGACTGTTTCCTTGCACCAAATTGCATTCTCTATGAACTTAGTCATGAGCAGAATGTCATATCCCCAAACTCATCATACAATCCCTTCAGGAAAGCAGTTCCATACCTTCCCTCAACTTCAGGTATACGCTTGTACATAGTAGTCCTCAAGTTTGAGCATAAAGCAAATGAATGCTGGGTGTCATATGAGAAGGAACCAGCATGCAAGTGAATGCTCACTAAGGTGGCAAGTGAGGATAAGGGTGTATGCCAGGCTCAGCGGTGGTGGCAGTAGGTCTTATTCTCCAAGGGTGCTTGTCCAACACCTGCTATGCAAGCCTTCACCAGACAGCAAATATTTGCTTGGTGTTTAAGCTTTCAGCCTCAGTCCAGTAGTTAGGATATGACAGCACACCCCAGCCTGTCAGCTTGCCATGTATATCTAAGGAGGTAGTGATAACCTCATCGCCAATAGAACACTGTCGGTTATCCAACGAATTCTCCCTTTCTAGCATTTATAGTTTCACAGGTGTTTACTAGGCTAATGACCACAAGGGCCTTTTTAAGCCCAAATATGCATGCCAAATCTCTGACAAGTTCTGGTACTCTTGATAAGTGTAGGCAGTGGTTTGGGAGATGAAACATTTACATGCAGGGGCCTGGGAGATGAACCATTTACGGGCTGCCTGTGTCCATTAGAGAGACAGATGTCAAACCAAGGATGAATTTACTGTTCTCCATCCAACTGTCCAAGTTACACTTGAATTGGGTTAGGAAGGAGCACTGCTTCACACTGATTGGGAGCCTATTCCAGAGAAGAGGTCGTCTCAGGGATATCACAGGCAAGGTTTAAGTCATTAGAATGAGTAATTCTGCTGCCGTTTGTTTTGCGGACATGCAGGAGGATCAGCAGAGTGGAGTCTGACAATGCCTTGTATGCCAGACATTGATCTCCCATTAATAGCCTATAGGAGACAAAATACAGAGATAGGGCCTTTAGATGGTCTCCATAGGATGTGTTACTTAAGCCCTCATTCTTTTAGTGAGGAACCTCTGTGCATATTCCAATTGTTGGATATGCCTGGTTACGTACATACCAAAGGGGATACTTTACTCAATGATAGGTCTGATGAAAGCCGAATACAGAGGAATAATTACATCCGTGGACCTACTGTAGATGTCATACCTTTGTTTACAAGTTGCACAAAATAAAATGACTTTGTCAAAACTGTAGACATGTAATAGTCTAAGGCTATATTACTGTCTGTGTGTATCCCCTAGTCCTTGACTACTGGGTCAGCTCTTAGGGGTGTGTTGTCAATATGATAGTTACCACGGGTGGATAACTTTCCAAAGGATACTATTATGAATTTCTTGGCATTAAGTTTTTGTCCATGGCTCTGACAGCAGTTGCTTGTCTGTGTCAACCCTTCTTGGAGAACATGTGTGTCGATGGAGGGATTCAATGACAGCTCCTAATTTGCAATCATCTGCAAATTTTGTCAGCAAGAGGCCTTTGACAATGACCTTGACTTCAGAGAAGCAAACGCCAAAAAGGAGTGGTCCCAGGACAGATCCCTGAGGGACTCTGCTTGTGACTGCCCTCTTTGTACAGGTTGACTCCCCAGTTCTATCTTCCTGCGTCCTGTGAGACAGCTGGCTATCGACTGGGTGACATAAGGGTTTGTACCTAATCTCTTGAGTATGTCAACAATGACCGAGTGGGATATTGTGTCAAATGCCTTACCCAGGTCAAGGTAGGCAGTGTGAGCCATTTTGCCCTCATCAATTGCTTTGCTTACCTTCTCCAAAAAGTAAACAAAGGTTGAGTAGGCATGATTTGCCCTTGATGAAACCAAATTGGGTTGGGTCCAGTGTCTGGAGGCTTCCTATGTCATTAATGATCATTTCCATGACAATTATTTCTTTGGCTTTGCATATGAGACTAGTGAGACTTATGGGTCTGTAGTTTCCAGGGTCTGTAGATGGCCCAACTTTGTATACAGGGGTGACTGTTGATGTTCTCCACTCATTAGGCATGAAGCCTGTTTGCAAGCTAACAATTCCAGCTGGCCTGATAGGTCATGTCTCATGCTATTTACAAGGTATCCTGGTATACTTTCTGGGACCAGTGATACAGTGTTCTTACCTTAGAAATAGCACTAAGGACCTGTTCCCTAGTGATAGCAGGGGGAGTTACATTTGATGGTATTTCCTGAGGGAAGGTGGGGGGGGGGGGAGTTGGAGCTGAATTTGTTGGCCAGTATGTTTGTTGTATCCTCTGGTCAGTATAGGTGGCACCATTAAGAATGCATCCTGCACAAAATTGTGTACTACCTTTAAAGTTGCAGACATAGCTAAAGAATGCCTTATGGTTGAACTTGGCATGGGAGGCCAAATTTACCTCAAAATTTGGCTTTGGTAGACTGAGCTGTTTGTTTAGTTTGAGGAGAGGGCTTTTATCCTGAGTGCTGCACCTCCTATTTTTTGCCATGATTTTCTTCCTTGTGATATACAGTCTATTGACGTTCTGATTCCACCAGGGTGGCTTTTTCTTTGAATTAGTTCTGTACTTATTACTGATGGGTACAGCTGCCACTATGCGGCTATCAACATGCTTGTATAGGGTTTCTATGAACAGTTCTATGTGGACAGCAGTGTTCTCAGAGTTTACAGGGTACTGAACTTTTGCCAGGTTTAGTAACAGCAGGAAGTTAGCCATACAGAGTTCCTGAATATTCCAGGGTTAGCTGGAGTTCCAGGTTTTATTTTTTTACTTCAAAGGAGACCATTTTGTGGTCTGGTCTTATCAGACAAGACATTACACTAGGTGGTCTGCAGCACTCACCCATATTAGTGAGAATCAGATCTAGAATGGTTGCATCCCTTGTTGGTGTATTAGCAATCTGTTCCTGGTAGTTTGTCTTTACAAAATCCAAGAATCTCTGCCCCTTAGGATTCCCAGTTAATAGCTGAGTATTTAAAGTTGCCCAGGAATATAGTACTGGGTTGGATGGTGAATGTTTCCAATAAGTTTAAAAACATGGTCTGTGTTTCCTGGGTCATAAAGTGGGACTTATACCTTGCAAGGATGTGGTATAGTGTAGGGCAGACCTCTAATCCCACATACTTAGCTTCCACAACTCCATAGACAATGCCAAGCTTTCTCTATTCACCTTTATTAAAAGCAGTACTGAAGATGACTTCTTGTGGAACTCCAACCCCAGGTCACTGTAAAAATACCCAAAACCCTTGGCAGCTGTGATTCCCACATCTGCCATCAGCACTGTTGATTTATCCCCCACATAAAACATAACCTAGGATCTTTTTTCTCTATCTTTATTCTCAAACTTGCTAGCCAAAACTTATATAGCAATAACTGACATTGTAATTAACGAAGCAGACAAATCCAAGCATCAATCCCATCAAAAAGATTCTCCAATGGATTCCAAAAGGACTGATAGTAGGACTTAGTATGTTATAAACATAAAAGTGGGACCAACAACTACAACTTATTTGTTGAATCTGAAGAGTTTTTTTTTAAACAAAAAATATATTTATGAAATTTTCATGTATGACAATCTTCCATTTATATAAATGAAAATAAACCGTAACAACACAATCCGAGTTGCACACATTATACCTTACAAAACGTGCCAACACAACTGTAGCTGCAAACATTATATATCCAGTCATTGTCAGTCAACCATTACATAGCTCATTCAAATCTTGCCTTCTTTTAAACCTTGTTCCTTCTCTGCATGCACTGATCCCACATTTCCCATTTTTTTCCTATGTAATTTTCTCCTAACCTTTTCCAAAGATCCCAGTTCCAGTTGTTTTCTCTCTGTTACTATCTTCATTACTTCCAGTAAAGTTGGTTTAGACTTTGATTTACATTCTCTAGTAATTGCTTTTTTAACGGCCATTATAATTAGACTCAGCAAGGCGTTACTATATGTCTAGACAATTCCAATTTTTAACCATAGCTCAAAAAAAACATTTCTCTAGTTGCTCCAATTTGCTCACCCAGCATATCTGACAGTGCAGACTGCAGGGAATCTTTAAAGTCTGCCAACACATTACACTCTCCAAAAAAATGTTCCCAGTTACCCCTCTCTTCCCCATCACACCTCCAACATTTGCTGCCTACCTGAGGAAAAATTCTTTGGAGCCTGCTTGGGGTATAAAAATACGTATGTAAACACTTCCAGACACAGAGCCTAAATCTTCTAGATTTTGTTGCATATTTGAGAGACATACATATATTCACCCATTGTTTCTTTGTTGTTTATCCAGGCTCTCTTCCCAATCTTTTCTAACCTCCTCTGATTGGGTCTTATAGTTATCTTGTAATATTTTATATGATCTACTAATTATTCCTTTCTTAATGGCAACTTCGGTTCTAGATTCTACCAAAAACTCTGCTAGTGCTGGTCTTTCTTTTAGTACCCCTTATTTTTTTGTATTTGCCTATACTCTGATATCAATCCCTTGATATGGAAGGAAATCTCTAACCTACAGTCCAAATAAGTTCTTGGCATCTTCCCATTCTATTACCTTTCCCTTTTTCTCTAGTTATTTGCTCCCGATACCTTGGTTCATTTGCCAAATTTCGCCAATATATTCCCACCCCCTCTTGCCTATTGTCTTATTCCATAACTGTAGTCATCCCTATCAGCAGAATCTCCTTTCTCCACTCCCGTATTGGCTTAGTTTTAAAAATACCTTCTGCTACTTTATGAATATAATATTCTGTATGATTATTATTGTTCTCCTTAAAGTTCTGCATCCAAAATCCCAGTCTCTCCCTGTCACCTGAGTACCCCCCCCCCAGTTCATCATCATCTATTTCCATTTTAAATTATAGTTTTCAGCTTGTGCTATGTATAGAAGCCTCAACTGTGTTGCTATGAAATACCCCTTTAAATCAGGCAATCCCAATCTACCCTGTTCTACCAAAATAATAAGTTTATCCCACCTGACTTTTGCCGTCTTCCCCTCCCATATAAAATCCTTCAGCTCTTTATCAATTACTACCCACAACTTCTCCTTTGGTTGATAAAAATATGCCTGACCTGTGTATAAAACTAATGGGACTAAAAACATTTTAACTGCTTGTATCTTACTACTGATATCCATATAGCAGAGCTTCCATTTCCTCAGTTTTGTATTATCTTTTGTTTAGTCTCTTCCCACATATCCTTAGCTGCCATACCAGTATCATTTTTAATCCATACTCCTAAATACTTCATTTTATCATGTCCCTTTAAGTATGGATATTGCTGAACCAATTCATATGTCGGTACATAATTTACCGATCCACAGCACTATAATGTCAGTTTCTGGTTTTGTCAGGTATAAAATAATGTCATCTGCAAATACAGCCAGCTTTTCTTGACTACCATACCAATTATATCCTTGAATTTTTGAGTCTCTTATTTTCTTTGCCAAGTGGTTCTAAATACAATGCAAATAACAAAGGAGAGAAAGGACATCCCCCTGCCTGGTTCCGCTGCTCAAGCAAAGATCATCAGAAAGGACCCACCCACTTTAATTTTCACCTCTGATCCCTCCTCCTAATCAACCTTAACATTTTATAAGGGAATGCAAATGCGTCTATTGCAATGTTCATAAATTCCCAGCTCACTCTGTTGAATGCTTCCTCTGCATCAAGACCTACCAACAACAGTGATATTTTCTTACATTCAACTTCTCTCTGGATCATTACTGTTCTGTTAATGTTGTCAAATGTTTGCCTTCCCTCCACAAAACCACACAGATCCATATCTATCAATTTTGGCATCACTTCTGCCATTTTTTAACCATTATAGATAAAAACACTTTATAATCATAATTTAGTATTGAAATGGGCCTGCATGAAACTGGATCTGATAGGTCTTTACCCTCTTTAGGTATTACAGCTACTACCATTATCTTCCAGAATGTTGGTGCTTCTTCACTTCTTAAAATACTGTTAAACAAAACCTTCCAGATCTTTATCAGTTTTTCCCCTCCTAGTCCTAGCTTCCAAACTTCCACAGGAATACCATATATTCCTGAGGCTTTCCTGTAGACTGGTTATATAACACCATTTTTATCTCATCTCCCCCTGTCCTAACTGTTCGTCACTGATCCTCTTCTACATCTAACCTTGGCATAATTGATTCTTCCATAAACATTTCCATTTGTACTTTTCTTGATTTCCATATTTCTCTGATTTATACAGACTTGCATAAAATTTTCAAAGTATTTCTAATACTTCTACAGGATCCCTTATCTTCATTGTTATAGGCTCCCTAAGCTTAGTGACGGTCCTTTCTACTTTCTGCTGCCTGAGTCTTTGTGCTAAAGGTTTTTGCACTCTAGAGTTATCAAAAAACAGTTTAATAGCAATCTTTTTGAACTCGTGCATATTATCTAGGTAATCACTTATTTTCTGTTTATTATTCTGCAGTTGCTCCTCTTCTTTTCTTGTTCTGTGACATTCCCCCTACTTTGCAATACTTTAACATTTGTCAGTCCCTCTAAGGAGCATTTGAAGAGTTCTGTTGTTCTTTTTCTTGTGTACTTATAGATGCTCAGTTTATCTCCCAGGCACAGTGCTACCTCACAAAGTAATACAAGTACTGGAATAAAATGCAACACGACTGAGAGCAAAACAAGGTACCCATTAATCTATCAAGGAAAATGAATGGTGTTATGTGGTTCCAAGTAAAGTGAAAGGCAGCATTAGACTAAAATAATATGAAGGTATTGTAAAAGACCACTATTTTTAGCTTTCTAAACATTGGCAGGTACACTTAATATTTTGTTACAGCTAAGAAACTTTTCAATAGAAACCTTAGATATACAGCTTGTATCATTAATTAAAACTAGAAGACAATAATTCACCACAATAATGAAAAACATGGCTTTGCATTTCAGCATTTTCATGCAATTTCTTTATTATTCTAAGGGCTGCATGGCTCAATAAACTCCCATATGTACAAGTATGTGCCAAGAAAGAGTGGGTTATCTGAAATCCAGCTGTTGTTGTGATACTCTTGCCAGCTTCCAAGTAAAAGCAGAGACTAATGAATCAGGTTCTAGGCAGTTCAGATGCAAAATGACACAGCTTCCAGATATGCTGTCTGCCAGCTGTAGCTGTTAACAGTAATGCTATATTACAAAGCTCTACATTCGGAGCTTACACAGCAGGATTCAGCTACGATATTAGATACCTTTTCTGGTTAAACGTGCACTTTACATATTTAATTAAAAGAAAAACACAGGTGTTTCTCCTTGAGTAGTACAGCTAGCTCCAGTTGAAGATCTGTAATCTGCTGCCATTACTTCTATAAATTAATGAATAATATTGCTAGTAAAAGTTTCCAAAGCTGCCACGATGAGTATTTAAATAGTTAAGGACTGCAATGACAAGCTTATTAAGCTGATATTATACAGTGAGATGAAATTTTCAACTAGAAGACAAGGAAGAGGCAGAGTCTCGGGATATTGCTGGAATTCAAGTATTAGTTCTCTCTATTAGTGGCAGCTGTAAAACCTCTGAATTGTGTTGACCAAAAATGAAATCCTATCTAAAGAAATGGCAGCAATAATAAACTTATTCTTATTAATTCTGGTTAGCTGTCACTAACTTTGGGTTCCCTGAGACCCACATACTATCCATAAGGATAACAGTCTGTTGATGGGTTCTTGTGCTGTAACAAGAAGGTTATTTTTGTGATGTACTGCCTGCATGCCACCCTTCCCCCTTCTCCATGTGAAAGACACAAACTTAAGTTGAGGGGTTGCAAAGGCATGCTCCCTTGTTTCTTTCGTTTCTCCAATTAACTGCTTTTACATCCAGTCAACTGCTTTTCCCTATGTGATCTACTAAACCGTCAGCCCCAGAATTACAACAGACCAAGGCTGGGTCCTCATGTCTTTCGCTTTATA